>NC_048580.1:16675093-16922593 GCF_013265735.2 Oncorhynchus mykiss | reverse complement strand
GCATAAATAAACTATTTATAAGTAGTGCTGGTAGGATATATATGCATGTACAAATGATAAATGAGTCATAGCATTTATAACCATGTCTTAACATGGTATGCATAATAAAAATGACTAAGAAAGCATTTAAGTGTTTCTTATCAGCATTTATAATGACTTAATAATACAAGTTATTATTAAGCTCTTCACTTGGGTAACGTGCTTAGCGATTAGTGCGTTTTGAAGTCTTGTTTCGGTTCGATTATGAAAAAAAACTATCATCGTTTTATTTTGGTTTCGATGACCTATTTATTTGACATGAAATGCACTATGCATTACGTAGGTTGAATGCTGTAACACAGAATAAAAGTCCCATGATGGTAGTGACTGGCCATGACTGCTCGTCACCTATTAACCAGCATTTATTCACATGACTTAAAAAAGATTTCAGTTGTGGTGTACATTACATTTGTTTTATTTCATGATTTTATTACTTAATTCCAAGTCATCATCTCATCACTCTGCTGCCTATGCCGTCGGAGAAAATCACCAGGCTAGTAGTTCTTCAAAGTCAATAAGGAATAGTTTTAAATCACTAAGATCATGTCTTTTCAGGTAGCAATACCTCACAAAGTGCTCTCTATCCCTCTCCATCATGTGCTCTCTCTTCTCTCCGTTTCCCTGTCTCTGCTCCACACAGAACGGAGAAGTAGGCGGGTGTGCAATGGATTATGGTCATTGTAGTTAATTACCAGGTTTTCGGCGCTAAACTGGGAGTGGGATCTTCAGACAGGACGATCTCACAGGAGTCCATAAGCAATAACAGAAAATACAGTGTCACTGGTCAGGACCGGAACGCCTAGCCTAAGGAACTCTTCGTCTGTTGCTCACGGTCTGAAGTCTTTTTTCTCTTCATATTTGATACTTCATATCGGCGTTATTCCTGTATTGAAATCCCTAACTAGGGGTGTCTAGTGTATTGGATAGGGAACATGTCTCCTTAACAACATCGGGCCTGGGGGAATCTAAATGGAAAGCGGATTGGAGAGGAGGAGAGGACCACGGGCTGGTCTGTTTGATGCGTACCAAGTCATTTGAATGAATGAGTAAAATGCATGAGACAGGGGGCCCTCTCCTGCCTACAGTAATGTAGATTAATATACTGTCGGTTAGGGCCCTCTCCTCTGACAACACTCTCCGAGGATGGAGGAGAAGGTCCTCAGGCCCCCAGGCAACCCCCTCCACCCCCCCATGCCCAGGCTGCCAGACAGGGAGGAGAAGAGGAGAGCCCAGAGTGGAGGAGAGAAGCGAGGGATTAGAATGGAATCATAATTCACTTGAGCCATGTTTAAATCCATTTAAGAAACAGTGTCTGACACTTTAAGAGTGTAAGCCCAGCCCTCTGACAGACTCTGTAATTAACCCCCAGAATCCCCACGACAGAGAGAGAAGGTAGAGAGGTGTGAGAGGAGGAACATTCACAGTTGGTTTGGCTAGCTAGAGGCGGTGTCTCTGTAAAATAACCAAGCATTCACATGTATATCCAATAGTGCCTAATGGCATGACCTCAGAAATCTACATGTACACTACTGTTCAAAAGTTTGGGGCGGCTTAGAAATGTCCTTGTTTTTGAAAGAAAAGCACGTTTTTTTGTCCATTAAAATAACATCAAATTGATCAGAAATACAGTGTAGACATTGTTGTTAATGTTGTAAATGACTAGCTGTAGCTGGAAACAGCAGATTTTTTTATGGAACATCTACATAGGCGTACAGAGGCCCATTATCAGCAACCATCACTCCTGTGTTCCAATGGCACGTTGTGTTAGCTAATCCAAGTTTATCATTTTAAAAGGCTAATTCATCATTAGAAAACAATTTAGCAATTATGTTTGCACAGCTGAAAACTGTTGTTCTGATTAAAGAAGCAATAAAACTGGCCTTCTTTAGACTAGATGAGTATCTGGAGCATCAGCATTTGTGGGTTCGATTACAGGCTCAAAATGGCCAGAAACAAAGAACTTTCTTCTGAAACTCGTCAGTCTATTCTTGTTCTGAGAAATGAAGGCTATTCCATACCGAGAAATTGCCAAGAAACTGAAGATATCGTACAATGCTGTGTACTACTCCCGTCACAGAACAGTGGAAACTGGCTCTAACCAGAATAGAAAGACGAGTGGGAGGCCCCAGTGCACAACTGAGCAAGAGGACAAGTACATTAGAGTGTCTAGTTTGAGAAACAGACGCCTCACAAGTCCTCAACTGGCAGCTTCATTAAATAGTACCCGCAAAACACCAGTCTCAACGTCAACAGTGAAGAGGCGACTCTGAGTTGCAAAGAAAAAGCCATATCTCAGACTGGCCAATAAAAAGAAAAGATGAAGATGGGCAAAAGAACACAGACACTGGACAGAGGAGCTCTGCCTAGAAGGTCAGCATCCCAGAGTAGCTGTTTCCAGCTCCAAAAGTCATTTACAACATTAACAATGTCTACACTGTATTTCTGATCAATTTGATGTTATTTTAAATGGACAAAAAATGTGCTTTTCTTTCAAAAACAAGGACATTTCTAAGTGACCCCAAACCTTTGAATGGTAGTGTACGTAACACATGCGAGTTATTCATAAAGAAAGACCACACATATGTATAATGTGTTCATTAAAATTGGTCACTACAAACCATCATAAGATGATGTAGACAAAAAACACATTATTCTGCGATACTGTTGATAACAGTCCCCTTCTCCATAATCCACTGGACCTAATTTGCAATGATAATTTTCGCTACAATGGTTGTCCATCTAATAGATATCATCCACACTGCAAATATGATATATGCCACAAAGAGATGGACATCAAATCTACCAGCCATATACGATTACAAGCCTTATTTATTCAAATGAAGTCACATAATGCCACCGTAAAAATCTCCAAACATATCTTGGACCAGAGAGTTTCAGTGTGAAAAACATGGTTTCTTCTACTGTATGGCAGATCTAGGTCTGACACATCACATCTCCAGACAGAACAGAACTTATCAAACCGGATCCATCCTCTGTGTTTGACACTTGACAGAGGGGAAAATAATGGGAGGGGAGGGGTGTGTGTGTTACACACAACTCCAAGGCTTGAGATAAACCTTACCTCTGGTATACCTTCTCATGAGGCCCTTACGTGATTCCACGATCTCGCTCTGCTCTTTCCATCTTTTTCCCCACTCTCTCATTCTCTCTCCCCCCCCCATTCTCTCCCTCTCCCCCCATTCTCTCGCTCTCTCTCCATTCTCTCTCAATCTCTCCCCATTCGCTCTCTCTTTTCCCCCACTCTCTCATTCTCTCCCTCTCTCCCCCATTCTCTCGCTCTCTCCCAATTCTCTCTCTCTTTTCTCCATTCTCTCTCTTGCTCTCTTTCCCTCATTCTCTATTTCATTTCCCCCATTCTCACACTCTATTTCCCCCATTCGCTCTCCCTTTTTCCCCATTCCCTCTCTCTTTTCCCCCATCCTCTCACTCTCTCCCCATTCTCTCACTCTCTCTCTCCATTCTCTCTTTTCACCCATTCGCTCCCTCTTGCTTTTTCTTTTCCCCCACATTCTCTCTCTTTTTCCCCACTCTCTCATTCTCTCTCCCCCCCCCATTCTCTCCCTCTCCCCCCCATTCTCTCGCTCTCTCTCCATTCTCTCTCAATCTCTCCCCATTCGCTCTCTCTTTTCCCCCACTCTCTCATTCTCTCCCTCTCTCCCCCATTCTCTCGCTCTCTCCCAATTCTCTCTCTCTTTTCTCCATTCTCTCTTGCTCTCTTTCCCTCATTCTCTATTTCATTTCCCCCATTCTCACACTCTATTTCCCCCATTCGCTCTCCCTTTTTCCCCATTCCCTCTCTCTTTTCCCCCATCCTCTCACTCTCTCCCCATTCTCTCACTCTCTCTCCATTCTCTTTTCACCCATTCGCTCCCTCTTGCTTTTTCTTTTCCCCCACATTCTCTCTCTTTTTCCCCACTCTCCCTTTCCCCATTCACTCTTTCATTTCCCCCATTCTCTCTCTTTTTCCCCATTCGCCCCATCTCTGTTTCCCCATTCTCTCTCTCCCTCTCGCTTCCCCATTCTTTCTTTAATTTTCCCCATTCTCACACTCTCTATTTTTCCCCATTCTCTCTCTTCCCCCATTCTCCTTCTCTTTCCCCATTTGCCCTCTCCCTCTCTCTTCGCCATTCTCTTTATTTAATTTTGCCCATTCTCTCCCTCTCTCTTTTTCCCCCTTCTCTCTCTCGCTCTCTCCTTTCCCATATTCTCTCTCTCCTCTTTTCCCCCATTCTCTCTCTCTTTCCCCCATTCACTCTCTCTCTTCTTTTCCCCCATTCTCTCTCTCCTCTTTTCCCCCATTCTCTCTCTCCTCTTTTCCCCCATTCTCTCTCTCTTTCCCCCATTCTCTCTCTCTCTTCTTTTCCCCCATTCTCTCTCTCTTTCCCCCATTCACTCTCTCTCTTCTTTTTCCCCATTCTCTCTCTCCTCTTTTCCCCCATTCTCTCTCTCCTCTTTTCCCCCATTCTCTCTCTCTTTCCCCCATTCTCTCTCTTTCCCCCATTCTCTCTCTCTCTTCTTTTCCCCCATTCTCTCTCTCCTCTTTTCACCCATTCTCTCTCTTTCCCCCATTCACTCTCTCTCTTCTTTTTCCCCATTCACTCCCTCTCTTCTTTTTCCCCATTCTCTCTCTCTCTCCTCTTTTCCCCCATTCTCTCTCTCCTCTTTTCCCCCATTCTCTCTCTTTCCCCCATTCACTCTCTCTCTTCTTTTTCCCCATTCTCTCTCTCTCTTCTTTTCCCCCATTCTCTATCGCTCTTCTTTTCCCCCATTCTCTATCTCTCTTCTTTTCCCCTATTCTCTCTCTCTCTCTTCTTTTCCCCCATTCTCTCAAATTCAAATTCAAGCTGCTTTATTGGCATGAAAAACATTGTGTCAATATTGCCAAAGCAACAATGTATACAATATACAAAATATAACAAAATCATAAACAATAACAAATAATAATATAAAATGGTAGTAAATAATAATAAAACATTAAAATGGTAACAGTCAATAGTAGAAATGTAATAAATATAAAAATATAAATATGGAAAATGAAACCATAACTAACTTATAACTAAATAATTGTCATCTTCTCCTTTATATCAGTACTACAACTACCATCATCATTAAACTGCTATCATTACCATTACCACCCATACCACTATTTGGAATGATAAACAACAATAATAATAGTAATAACAATAATAGTAATAATAAGTAAGTTACTATTTACTATGCAGATGTTATTATTCAGTGTCCCTCAGGCTATGGCAGGAAAATACACATTTGGCTGCAAGAGGAGCCATTGCTCCTTCGCCCATGAGTATTTTTAGTTTTTCCTCTGTGTTTAATAAGTTCAAATTTGGAATAAATGTAGTTATTTCAGTGAATAATGAATCTCTTTGTGAGGAATATTTATCACAGTAAAGGAGAAGGTGCATCTGTCTCTACCTCCCCTGTCGTGCAGTGACCACATACACCCATTCTGTCTCTCTTTGTTTTCCCCATTCTCTCGCTCTTCTTTTTCCCCATTCTCCCTCTCTCCTTCCCCATTCTCTCTCTTCGTTTTCCCCATTCTCAAGCTCTTCTTTTTCCCCATTCTCTCTCTCTCTCCTTCTCGATTCTCTCTCTCCCTCTTTCCCCATTCCCTCTCTCTTTCCCAATTATGTCTCTTTTTCCCCATTCTCTTTCTCCCCCATTCTCGCTCTCTCATTTAACCCCATTCTCGCTCTTTTTCTCCATTCTCTCTCTTTTCCCCATTCTCTCTCTCTCCCCATTCTCTCTCTCTTTCCTAATTGTCTCTCGCTCTTTCCCCATTCTCTCTCGATCTCTTTCCCCATTCTCCCTCCCTTTTCCCCATTCTTTCTCTCTTTTTCCCCATTCTCTCTCTCTTTCCTCATTCTCTCTCTCTTTCCCCATTCTCTCTCTTTTCCCCCATTCTCTCTCCCTCTCTTTTCCCCCATTCTCTCTCTTTCCTAATTGTGTCTTGCTCTTTCCCCATTCTCTCTTGCTCTCTCTTTCCCCATTCTCTCCCTCTCTCTTTCCCAATTCTCTCTCTTTTCCCCCATTCGCTCTCCATCTCTCTCATTTCCCATTCTCTCTCTCTCATTTCCCATTCTCTCTCTCTTTCCTCATTCTCTCTCTCTTTTTCCTCATTCTCGCTTTCCCTCTTTTCCCCATTTCTCTGCCTCTTTCCCCATTCTCGCTCTCTCTTTTTCCACATTCTCTCTCCCTCTTTTTCCCCATTCTCTCTTTCTTTCCTCATTCTCTCTCTATTTCCTCACTCTCTCTTTTTCCCCATTCTCTCTCTCGCGCTTTCCCCTTTTTCTCTCTCCCCCTCTCTCTTTTCCCCATTTCTCTCTCTTTCCCCATTCTCTCTCTCTCTCTTTCCCCATTCTCTCTCCCCCTCTTTTTCCCCATTCTCTCTCCCTCTCTTTTTCCCCATTCTCTCTCTCCCCATTCTCTCTCTCTCCCTCTTTCCCCATTCTCTCTCCCTCTCTTTTTCCCCATTCTCTCTTTTTCTCTTTTTCGGTTGTTAAGACACTAACAGCTTACAGACGGTAGGCAATTAAGGTCACAGTTATGACAACTTAGGACACTAAAGAGGCCTTTCTACTGACTCTGAAAAACACCAAAAGAAAATGCCCAGTGTCCCTGCTCATCTGCGTGAACATGCCTTAGGAATGCTACAAGGAGGCATAAGGACTGCAGATATGGCCAGGGAAATAAATTCCAATGTCCTTACTGTTAGATGCCTAAGACAGCGCTACAGGGAGATGGGACGGATAGCGGGATCGATTTTGAGGTCGAGGGTCCGTCATGATCTGGGGTGGTGTGTCACAGCATCATCAGACTGAGCTTGTTATCATTACAGGCAATCTCAACACTGTGCGTTACAGGGAAGACATCCTCCTCCCTCATGTGGTACCCTTCCTGCAGGCTCATCCTGACATGACCATCCAGCATGACAATGCCACCAGTCATACTGCTCATTCTGTGCATGATTTCCTGCATGACAGGAATGTCAGTGTTCTGCCATGGCCAGCGAAGAGCCTGGATCTCAATCCCATTAAGCATGTCTGGAACCTGTTGGATCAGAGGGTGAGGGCAAGGTTCATTCCCCCCAGAAATGTCTGGGAACTTGCAGGTGCCTTGGTGGAAGAGTGGGGTAACATCTCACAGCAAGAACTGGCAAATCTGGTGCAGTCCATGAGGAGGAGATGCACTGCAGTACTTAATGCAGCTGGTGGCCACACCAGATACTGACTGCTACTTTTGATTTTGACCCCCCATTTGTTCAGGGACACATTATTCCATTTCTGTTAGTCACATGTCTGTGGAACTTGTTGTTGAATCTTGTTATGTTCATAGAAATATTTACACATGTTAAGTTTGCTGAAAATTAACACAGTTGACAGTGAGAGAATGTTTCTTTTTTTGCTGAGTTTACAGCTTTGGGGGTCTATTGGGGGGGGGGGGGGGGGTTATGAGGTGGTGTTCTGAATCTTTTCATGAGGGTTCTCTTCCCGTATCCTGTCAACATGCTGTACTTTCATTGTTGACAAAAAAAAAGAGGGATTTACATGATCTGTTGTATTGCTGTGTGCAGGATATAAAATTGTATGGAATTTTCTCTCAAACAGGTTGAAAGAATATCTGGGGCTGTTGGTCCAGAAGGACCAGTCTTACTGTGGACCTGACCGCTCTATTGTTGACAACTTCTTTCTAATAAGACATGATTTTAGACATTTGCAAACCGTTTGAGATGAATGTGGGTTTACCTTCTTTGGATCAGGAGAAGTAGGAAGTACCGTGTAGACCACCAGTACTTGCTCAAAACAATGAAAGTCTTTGGGTTTGGGGATGTTTTTTTTGTCTTGGATGAGGGTCCCACGATAGCATTGTCTGCGTATGTAGATGACGTGACTGTTTATTACAGGGGGTGAGGATGTTAAGGTACTCTGAACACTTTAAAGGTGTATGAGGGGGCCTCCTCATCTAGAGACAACTGGAAAAAGAGTGAAGCGCTGTGGGCAGGTCAGCTTCAGACGGGGTCCACTCCACGGTTACCAGGGAGGATTCAGTGGGGCAGAGATGAAATTACTTTGGGGGTTTTTCTAGGCTCCAATGTCTTTCAGAAAAAGAACTGGGAGGGTGTAGTGGAGAAAGTGGGAGGGTGTAGTGGAGAAAGTGGGAGAGTGTGTGCCAGATTGTCAATGTGGAAATGGGTGCTGGCAGCCAATAATCTAGTTGCCTCTGCTCTGTGGCACAGACTAATGATTTTACAGCCACCGGGGGGGTCTGATACAAGAGCTTCCGAGGACCCTGGTCAATTTCTTCTGGACAACACTGGATTAAAGCTGCAGCCCTGTACCTGCCACTGCACGAGGGTGGGCAAGGCCTGGTGGACATTTCTTCCAGGATCATGGCTTTCCGGCTTCAAGCAGCCCAGAGACTGTTGTACAGTGACGGTTCTAGCTGGGTCGACACAGCCAACACATTGATGAAGAGAGCGGGCTGTTTTGGCTCAGACAAGCATATTTTCCTCTTAAAGCTAGAGGGGGGGGGGGGGGGGAGGGGGATGATTTGTCTGGCCTGACCCCATTTTATGAGTCTGTTATGCAGGTTTGGAGAGTTTTGTCATGTCCCGTAAGGCCGGCACACCACCAGGGATCCAGTCCGTGTTATGTGTTCAGCCAGCCTACGTTCATGCCTGTTAGGTGTGGCGTGTATCAAGCTGGGTCATCTGGTGCAGAGCAGGAGCAGGAGCAGATCATTAGAAGAGCTGGGAGAAAGAGCGGGGATCCGATCATCTCGCCTACATAGGAAGGTCATAGCTGAGGTCTGCAACTCCTTGCCAGTACTTCATCGACAGTATGTGACTGACACTTCCAATTCTGATCAGTGGACGGAGGGTCTGGATTATGTGTTCCCTGCGTTGAATGTTAGTGCTGAGGAGGGGGCATTAGAGGAGGACGTGGGGATGCTGCTTTCCTTCGATACCCCGGAGCTGGGGGAGTTCAAGGCGGTGGGAAAGAAGCCCATGTACAAAATCTGTGTAAAAGTGTCCCGTGCTTCTTCCTTGGAAGGGGTCAAATCGACGAGGTGTCTGGGTGTGTTTGGTACTGGTGCCTCTCCAAGAGGCTGTTGGAGGTCTTTATATAATCTGTGTAAAAGTGTCCCGTGCTTCTTCCCTGGAAGGGGTCAAATCGACGAGGTGGCCGGGTGTGTTTGGTACTGGTGCCTCCCCAAGAGGCTGTTGGCGGTCTTTATATAATCTGCCTATCGAAAAGAAGACAGCTGACCTCCAATGGAGGATAATACATGGAGCCATAGCCACCAATATGCATCTGGTACACCTGGATCCTACTGTTGGGGATGGGTGTCCATTCTGTGCTGATCCTGAAACTCTGGCACATCTGTTCTGACAGTGTCCCTGGTTGGTCGGGATGATTGACCTGATCACTACTTGGTTCTCAGCTCTGGGAGAAGTGTTCTCTTCCCAACAGTTTATATTTGGGCTAAAGTACAGGTTTAGTCAAAGGGGTGTAGTTCTCTTGCAGGGGCAGCTAAATTAGCAATATGGAAGACATGAAAGAACAGTATTCGTGGACAGGGGTCTGTGAAGGTGGTGGGAATGCTGGGGAGGATGTTGGCAGCGAGACTGAGGGTTGAGTTTGCCTATTACAAAATGGTTAACAACATTGATCTGTTTATGAGTATATGGGGTATTCAGAGGCTGTTGTGTTTAGTTACTGCTGAGGAAGATTTGGTGTTGTGTTTTTAATTGATGTGTAACCATGGTTTTGTTTGAGTGTTTATTGTGTTGTGGGTCCCCAGACCCAATAAATGTTATTTAAAACTCAAACTCTTCCCCCATTCACTCTCTCTTTTCCCCCATTCTCTCTCTCTTTTTCCCCATTCTCTCTCTCATTTTCCCCATTCTCTCTCTCATTTTCCCCATTCTCTCTCTCATTTTCCCCATTCTCTCTCTCTTTTTCCCCATTCTCCCTCTTTTCCCCTTTCTCTCTCTCCTTTTCCCCATTCTCTCTCTCAATTCCCCATTCTCCCTCTTTTCCCCTTTCTCTCTCTCCTTTCCCCATTCTCTCGCTCTCTTTCCAATCCGCTCTCTATTTCCCCATTCTCTTTCTTCCCAATTCACTCTCTATTTTTCCTCATTCTCTCTCTTTCCAATCTGCTCTCTTCCCCATTCTCTCTTTTCCCCCCAATTCTCTACCTCTTTTTCTCCATTCTCTCTCTTCCCGTTCTCTCACTATTTCCCCATTCTCTCTCACTTGTCCACCATTCTCTAGCTCTCTTTCCCCATTCTCTCTCTTTCCCCCATTCTCTCTCTCTCTCTTTCCCCATTCTCTCTCTTTTTCCCAATTCTCTCATCATTCTCTCTCTTTATCCCCATTTTCTCACCTAGCCACTCTCGCCCTCTCTTTCACCCCAGTCTCGCCCTCTCTTTCACCCCAGTCTCGCCCTCTCTTTCACCCCAGTCTCGCCCTCTCTTTCACCCCAGTCTCGCCCTCTTTCACCCCACTCTCTCGCCCTCTCTTTCACCCCACTCTCTCGCCCTCTCTTTCACCCCACTCTCTCGCCCTCTCTTTCACCCCAGTCTCGCCCTCTCTTTCACCCCAGTCTCGCCCTCTCTTTCACCCCAGTCTCGCCCTCTCTTTCACCCCAGTCTCGCCCTCTCTTTCACCCCAGTCTCGCCCTCTCTTTCACCCCACTCTCCCTCTTTTTCACCCCACTCTCTCGCCCTCTCTTTCACCCCACTCTCTCGCCCTCTCTTTCACCCCACTCTCGCCCTCTCTTTCACCCCACTCTCGCCCTCTCTTTCACCCCACTCTCGCCCTCTCTTTCACCCCAGTCTCGCCCTCTCTTTCACCCCTCTCTCTCTAACTCTTTTACCCCACTCACTCGCCCTTTCTTTGTTCGTCCTCTCTTTTCCCCCACTCTCACCCTCTCTCTTCCCCCCCTCGTTCTCTCTTTACCCCCCTTGCCCTCTCTTCCCCCCCTCTCGCTCTCTCTTTTTCCCCCCACCTCTGCCCTCTTCCCCCCCACTCTCGCCCTCTCTTTCCCCCCCACTCTCGCCCTCTCTTTCCCCCCCACTCTCGCCCTCTCTTTCCCCCCCACTCTCGCCCTCTCTTTCCCCCCACTCTCGCCCTCTCTTTCACCCCACTCTCGCCCTCTCTTTCACCCCACCCTCGCCCTCTCTTTCCCCCCCACTCTCGCCCTCTCTTTCACCCCACTCTCGCCCTCTCTTTCCCCCCCACTCTCGCCCTCTCTTTCACCCCCACTCTCGCCCTCTCTTTCACCCCACTCTCGCCCTCTCTTTCACCCCACTCTCGCCCTCTCTTTCACCCCACTCTCTCGCCCTCTCTTTCACCCCACTCTCGCCCTCTCTTTCACCCCACTCTCGCCCTCTCTTTCACCCCAGTCTCGCCCTCTCTTTCACCCCAGTCTCGCCCTCTCTTTCACCCCAGTCTCGTCCTCTCTTTCACCCCAGTCTCGTCCTCTCTTTCACCCCTCTCTCTCGAACTCTTTTACCCCACTCACTCGCCCTTTCTTTGTTCGTCCTCTCTTTTCCCCCACTCTCACCCTCTCTCTTCCCCCCCTCGTTCTCTCTTTACCCCCCTTGCCCTCTCTTCTCCCCCTCTCACTCTCTTTTTCCCCCCACCTCTGCCCTCTCTTCCCCCCCACCTCTGCCCTCTCTTCCCCCCCACTCTCGCCCTCTCTCCCCCCCCCACCTCTGCCCTCTCTTCCCCCCCCACCTCTGCCCTCTCTTCCCCCCCCCACCTCTGCCCTCTCTTCCCCCCCCACCTCTGCCCTCTCTTCCCCCCCCACCTCTGCCCTCTCTTCCCCCCCACTCTCTCGTTTCCCCACTCTCGCCCTCTCTTCCCCCCCCACTCTTGCCCTCTCTTCCCCCCCACTCTCTCGTTTCCCCACTCTCGCCCTCTTTTTCCCCACTCTCTCGCCCCCTCTTTTTCCTACTCTCTCGCCCCCTCTTTTTCCCTATTCTCTTGTTTCCCCGCTCTCTCGCCCTCTCTCGTTTCCCCGCTCTCTCGCCCTCTCTCGTTTCCCCGCTCTCTCGCCCTCTCGTTTCCCCGCTCTCTCGTTTCCCCGCTCTCTCGCCCTCTCGTTTCCCCGCTCTCTCGCCCTCTCGTTTCCCCGCTCTCTCGCCCTCTCGTTTCCCCGCTCTCTCGCCCTCTCGTTTCCCCGCTCTCTCGCCCTCTCGTTTCCCCGCTCTCTCGCCCTCTCGTTTCCCCGCTCTCTCGTTTCCCCGCTCTCTCGTCCTCTCATTTCCCCGCTCTCTCACCCTCTCTTTCCCAATTATTTCCCACTCTCTCTTTTCCCAATTATCTCTCTCTCTTTTCCCATTCGCTCTTTTTTCCCACATTCTCTCTTTTTACCCACTCTCGCTTTCCCCACTCTATCGTCACATTATCTCTCTCCCTCTCTCTTGTCCCATTATCTCTCCCCATTCTCTCTCTCTTCCCATTCTCTCTCTCTTCCACTATACCCATTCTCTCTCTCTCCCTCTATACCCATTCTCTCTCTCTCCCTCTATACCCATTCTCTCTCTCTCCCTCTATACCCATTCTATCTCCCTCCCTCTATACCCATTCTCTCTCTCTCTCCCTCTATACCCATTCTCTCTCTCTCCCTCTATACCCATTCTCTCTCTCTCCCTCTATACCCATTCTCTCTCTCTCCCTCTATACCCATTCTCTCTCTCTCCCTCTATACCCATTCTCTCTCTCTCCCTCTATACCCATTCTCTCTCTCCCTCTATACCCATTATCTCTCTCCCTCTATACCCATTCTCTCGCTCTCCCTCTTTACCCATTCTCTCTCTCCCTCCCTCTTTACCAATTTTCTCTCTCTCCCTCTATACCCATTCTCTCTCTCCCTCCCTCTTTACCCATTCTCTCTCTCTCCCTCTTTACCCATTCTCTCTCTCTCCCTCTTTACCCATTCTCTCTCTCTCCCTCTTTACCCATTCTCTCTCTCTCCCTCTCTCTTTACCCATTCTCTCTCTCCCTCCCTCTTTACCCATTCTCTCTCTCTCCCTCCCTCTTTACCCATTCTCTCTCTCTCCCTTTCTCTTTGCCCATTCTCTCTCTCTCCCTTCCTCTTTGCCCATTCTCTCTCTCTCCCTTCCTCTTTACCCATTCTCTCTCTCTCCCTCCCTCTTTACCCATTCTCTCTCTCTCCCTCTTTACCCATTCTCTCTCTCCCTCATTACCCATTCTCTCTCTCTCCCTCTTTACCCATTCTCTCTCTCTCCCTCTTTACCCATTCTCTCTTTCCCCCTTTACCCATTCTCTCTCTCTCCCTCTTTACCCATTCTCTCTCCCTCCCTCTTTACCCATTCTCTCTCTCTCTCCCTTCCTCTTTACCCATTCTCTCGCTCTCCCTCTTTACCCATTCTCTCTCTCTCCCTCTTTACCCATTCTCTCTCTCTCCCTCTTTACCCATTCTCTCCCTCTCTCCACCCATTCTCCCTCTCTCTCCACCCATTCTCTCCCTCTCTTTACAACCATTCTCTCCCCCCTTATATTTACCCATTCTCTCCCTCTCTCTCAACCCATTCTCTCCACCCATTCTCTCCCTCTCTCTCAACCCATTCTCTCCCTCTTTACCCATTCTCTCCCTCTTTACCCATTCTCTCCCTCTTTACCCATTCTCTCCCTCTTTACCCATTCTCTCCCTCTTTACCCATTCTCTCCCTCTCCACCCATTCTCTCCCTCTCTCCACCCATTCTCTCCCTCTCTCCACCCATTCTCTCTCTCCACCCATTCTCTCTCTCCAACCATTCTCTCCCTCTCTCTCCAACCATTCTCTCCCTCTCTCTCCACCCATTCTCTCCCTCCACCCATTATCTCCCCCCTTCTATTTACCCATTCTCTCCCTCTCTCCACCCATTCTCTCCCTCTCTTCCACCCATTCTCTCCCTCTCTTCCACCCATTCTCTCCCTCTCTTTACCCATTCTCTCCCTCTCTCTCCACCCATTCTCTCCCTCTCTCTCCACCCATTCTCTCCACCCATTCTCTCCCTCTCTCTCCACCCATTCTCTCCCTCTCTCTCCACCCATTCTCTCCCTCTCTCTCCACCCATTCTCTCCCTCTCTCTCCACCCATTCTCTCCCTCTCTCTCCACCCATTCTCTCCCTCTCTCTCCTACCATTCTCTCCCTCTCTCCACCCATTCTCTCCCTCTCTCCACCCATTCTCTCCCTCTCTCCACCCATTCTCTCTCTCTCTCCACCCATTCTCTCCACCCATTCTCTCCCTCTCCACCCATTCTCTCCCTCTTTACCCATTCTCTCCCTCTTTACCCATTCTCTCCCTCTTTACCCATTCTCTCTCTCTCTCCACCCATTCTCTCCCTCTCTCCACCCCTTCTCTCCCTCTCTCCACCCATTCTCTCCCTCTCTCCACCCATTCTCTCCCTCTCTCCACCCATTCTCTCCCTCTCTCCACCCATTCTCTCCCTCTCTATCCACCCATTCTCTCCCTCTCTATCCACCCATTCTCCCTCTCTCTCAACCCATTATCTCCCTCTCAACCCATTATCTCCCCCTCTCTCTCAACCCATTATCTCCCCCTCTCTCTCAACCCATTATCTCCCTCTCTCTCTCAACCCATTATCTCCCCCTCTCTCTCAACCCATTATCTCCCCCTCTCTCTCAACCCATTATCTCCCCCTCTCTCTCAACCCATTCTCTCCCTCTCTCTCAACCCATTCTCTCCCTCTCTCCCCACCCATTCTCTCCCCACCCATTCTCTCCCTCTCTCCCCACCCATTCTCTCCCTCTCTCCCCACCCATTCTCTCCCTCTCTCACCACCCATTCTCTCCCTCTCTCACCACCCACTCTCCCTCTCTCTCCGCCCATTCTCTCCCTCTCTCTCCGCCCATTCTCTCCCTCTCTCTCCGCCCATTCTCTCCCTCTCTATCCGCCCATTCTCTCCCTCTCTATCCGCCCATTCTCTCCCTCTCTATCCGCCCATTCTCTCCCTCTATCCGCCCATTCTCTCCCTCTCTATCCGCCCATTCTCTCCCTCTCTATCCGCCCATTCTCTCCCTCTCTCTCCGCCCATTCTCTCCCTCTCTCTCCGCCCATTCTCTCCCTCTCTCTCCGCCCATTCTCTCCCCCTCTCTCCGCCCATTCTCTCCCCCTCTCTCCGCCCATTCTCTCCCTCTCTCCGCCCATTCTCTCCCTCTCTCCGCCCATTCTCTCCCTCTCTCCACCCATTCTCTCCCTCTCTCCACCCATTCTCTCCCTCTCTCCACCCATTCTCTCCCTCTCTCCACCCATTCTCTCCCTCTCCACCCATTCTCTCTCTCTCCCAAATACACACACAATACACCATCCCAACACCAGTGCCTTCTATAGAAGTTCAGGAGGGCTGGCTCTATTGGTTATAGGACCTCTTCTACCTTACCAACCAACCAATCAGTTAACTATAGAGAAAAGCAGCTGTGGCACTTCCCAAAGATGGGGGACGCTATATGTGCATGCAAGTGAGGGAGAGAGTTGGAAGGAGAGAGGAGGGAGAAGTATGAGAGAGGGGGAGGAGAGATGGAGAGGAAAGAGGGCTAGAGCAATGGAGAATAAAAACGAGAGAAGACGCAGCGGAGAGCACGAGGGAAAAAACAGAAACTCTAGAAGAGTCCGTTTACCCGGGGAAGGAGGCTGGAAGAGAGCCTCCTCAGAGAGATGAAAATAATGAGGACTTTTCTGTCAGGAAAGATTCACAAAATCATACCAGTGGTATTAAAATTTAAAAACTCTTATTTTTTTCTCCCCCCTTAGTGTTTTTTCTTCACAGCACACCCTTATTACCAGCTCTAATGAGACCAGGGATACACCTCTGTGATGTGTGTGTGTGTGTGTGTGTGTGGGGGGGGGGGTCTGGGTCCAGCCCCCTTGTGCCATGCACCCCCCCACAACCCTAAATTCTCTACAGCCCCTCACACACCACCTCTCTGCTGGCTCTGAGGTGGACGTGCGGACAGACAGACATACGGACACTACACAGCAATACTACCGTACAACACAAACTTAACACCCAGAGATGTTTTTCTCCTTTATCCACCTTCTTTCAACTACTAGGCCAATAAAACACAAATCAATGGCTGTCTGACCCGTTCTGGTTCTCTCTCTAAATCCTGGGAATATGCAGCATGGGAGAGGAGTGAAGGAGAGGAGAGAAAAGAAGGGAGGGGATGATGGAGGGGAAAAGAGGGAGGAGGGAAGGGTGCTGGAACGATCAATGTGTTCACAGAGAAAGTGATGGACATCGTGCAGAAAGCTGGGGGGGGGGGGGGGGGGCGAGCCCTGACGAACGTGTGTGCTTGTGATCATAAACTAATACAAATACATATTTTATTCTATCGCCCATCTTCACTCCCCTCCTCTACACAAACAGTCATGTCAAAGTAGTCTATTTAAACAGGCTTATAGAGGAATATAAACAGGCTTATAGAGGAATATAAACAGGCTTATAGAGGAATATAAACAGGATTATAGAGGAATATAAACAGGATTATAGAGGAATATAAACAGGATTATAGAGGAATATAAACAGGCTTATAGAGGAATATAAACAGGCTTATAGAGGGATATAAACAGGATTATAGAGGAATATAAACAGGCTTATAGAGGAATATAAACAGGCTTATAGAGGGATATAACAGGATTATAGAGGAATATAAACAGGCTTATAGAGGAATATAAACAGGGTTATAGATTAATATAAACAGGCTTATAGAGGAATATAAACAGGGTTCTAGAGGAATATAAACAGGGTTCTAGAGGAATATAAACAGGGTTCTAGAGGAATATAAACAGGGTTATAGAGGAATATAAACAGGATTATAGAGGAATATAAACAGGATTATAGAGGAATATAAACAGGATTATAGAGGAATATAAACAGGGTTATAGAGGAATATAAACAGGGTTATAGAGGAATATAAACAGGGTTATAGAGGAATATAAACAGGGTTACAGAGGAATATAAACAGGGTTACAGAGGAATATAAACAGGGTTACAGAGGAATATAAACAGGGTTATAGAGGATTATAGAGGAATATAAACAGGGTTATAGAGGAATATAAACAGGGTTATAGAGGAATATAAACAGGGATATAGAGGAATATAAACAGGGTTATAGAGGAATATAAACAGGGTTATAGAGGAATATAAACAGGGTTATAGAGGAATATAAACAGGATTATAGAGGAATATAAACAGGATTATAGAGGAATATAAACAGGATTATAGAGGAATATAAACAGGGTTATAGAGGAATATAAACAGGGTTATAGAGGAATATAAACAGGGTTATAGAGGAATATAAACAGGGTTATAGAGGAATATAAACAGGGTTATAGAGGATTATAGAGGAATATAAACAGGGTTATAGAGGAATATAAAATTGAGATTGATTCAATGGAAATAGCTATAAGAATGGCCATGTTTCAAATGAATGAAACAGAGGGTAGAATGAGTCAAATCTTCACCATTTTATCAGAAGAGCTTCCAAACTAAATGAAACTGGTCAACCACATTGAAAAAGGTGAGGGGTTCTGCCTAGCGCTTGGATAATAGGTTGACCTTAGGGCTACACCACAAAGCAGGTTCAATGAGCTAGCTAGCTAATGTTTATAAACCAGAAATCATTTTCCGGTTCATTAAGAAAGCTGTTGTAGTATGTGTGATTGGTTGAGGAGTCAATTAGACCAAGCCCATTTCAAGCTCATCTTTCAAAAAAAAAGAAAGTAAAGTTAGTACAGGATATTTAGCCAAGTCCGCTGGCTAAGTCCTTGATGCTGTTTTGTCATATACCCCCCTCAGTAATAGAATGAGACTTGAATCCTCTGTATGTATGTTCTGTCCATTGCCCCCAAGGGTGTGTTCAAGCTAAATTAGATTTTCTATAACTGGTTCCAATGAATCACTCTTTCTAGGCCCTGACAGGGGTCTCTCTCACTCACACACACAGACAGTGTGGGCACACAAGCACAGCAAGAGAGTGTATTAAAGCATCATTTTTTCCTGTAAAGAGTTTTTACAGCTTAACACGCACGCGCACACACACACACACACCTTTTTTACTATCCTTGTGGGGACCTAAAACTGATTTCCATTCAAAATCCTATTGTCCTTAACCCTACACCTAACCGTAACGCCAACTCTAAAGCTAACCCTTATTCTAACCCTAGTCCTAAACCTTAAAAATTGCCTTTCTTCTCATGGGGACCTGGGAAATGTCCCCACGAGGGAGAACTGTCCTCGTTAGACTATCCTTGTGGGGACTTTTGGGGATTTCTGGTACCCACGAGGATAGTAACACACAGACAGGCAGGGCTGACGGCTGGGAAAAACACAGCTCTTTAATTGTATATTATTCACTTTAAAAAGGCCCCGACATCATGTCATTCCCGAATGAAAAACAGTACTTATGCACAAACACACACTCTCACTCTATCCCTTACTGGATGTTGTATCTCAATAGGACCTGAATAATATAATAAACATTTTCACAAGGGCTTATTACCCAAGGGCTGTCTTTATCAATTAACGTATGAACAAAATAATATATCGTTTTAAAGAAATTCTAGAAAAAAATGCTCATATACACCACAGGACTTGATATGTAACGAGGGCTCTCTTTCCCTTCCCACACGACCTTGTTCAATCTTTAGCTCTATTTACAGTAGTGTACATTCTGTGCGACGGTTGGAAGGACGTTCGATTGTATCCGTTTGGAGTTCATGGTCTGAGCGAGTTGCACTCGAACTTCGCACAGACCCACGAGAGCAGCACCGGGGCTCTACAAGTTCATCCATTTTTTATTTGGAGGCTAACAACCTGGCCAGCAGCCGAGGACTTGGAACTCTCCTGGAAAAGTGTTGGAGGGTGGAGAGAGAATGGGATGCAGAGAGGAAGAGGAGATGGAGAGAGTGAGAGAGAGAGAGAGAGAGAGAGAGGGAAAAAGGGAAGACATAGTGCTCTAAGTAAGTGTGTGTGAAAGAGAACCAGAGAGAGTGAGCGAGAGGGAGAGAAAAGACCTCGCTTGCAACTCTTTCTGGAATTTTCAAGAACTTTTGCCTGCAGTGGTTTCAGGCACCTGCAGTTTCATGTCCTGGTATGATGTGGCTTTCTCTTCGTTTTTTTTAAATTATAGATAAACAGATCACTGACCTAGCAGGCAGCTTGCCAGAGTAGTAGTTCTCTCTCTCTAAAATCTCTCTCACCCCATCCCCTCTCCTTGCTTCATGTACTCCTTTTCTGTTTTATACTTACCTCACCTTTTCTTGTTTAACCTCTTTCTCCCACACTTTCTCCTTCGCCTTAATAGGATCACTCCCTCCCTACTTTCCTTTATTTCCTTGCATCCCTTATTCCACCCTTTCCCATATTCTCTTCACACGCTCCCTCTTCCCCCCCCATTCTCTCTCTCCCTCTTTATCCCCAGTCCCCTGCTCTCTCGCCGATGTGAAACGCAGCACAGGGTTCTTTGTGCACGTTCAGCGCTGTGGTCAAGTAAGCCGATGAGAGATCACAAGCCCTACCTAGCGTCAATGTATCCCAGACAGTCGCAGAATCAATGCACTCTGTACAAGGCTAAATGTGCAGAACGGGATAATGTGTGCATTGTGTGTCCCCGCAAACTTCACCTTTCCTCTTCCCTTTCTGTGTCACAGGACATAGGCATCTCAGAACAAACAAATAGCTGGAGAAAGCCGAGCTGAGGAGCTTTTCGAGTGGGTCCACAATGGCTTCAATTTTCTTTTAATTTGGTGGCATACATCTACAACGCTCAAATGTGTCTCTGTGGGATTTCTTAGAGGGGCCTTCACTTGGAGGGCAAGGTTATACTGCTGTGCAAATGCCACGCACAACTGTGTATGTAGGCCATACATGGATGGTTCATGTGAAATAAAGCACTTTTATAGCTTCCATTTCCTTTTACGAGGTTATACTATATGCAAGGGTACCAACTGCTCCTGTGACTGATGCTACGCATTCTGGGAAGGTGACTGGGCGGAGTGGGACATTGAGACGGGAATCTTTCCAGCCTGGAGGTTGATAGTGAATAGTACAGCGTTTATACAGCGCCCAATAAATGACGTTTCTCACTATTTCGTCTCGCCTGCTAGGATTTCCGAACTCAAAACCTCTCGGACACATTCCATCGGAGGGCCCCCCGCGTGTCGGATTACCGGGCCCTGCTGAAAGTGTCAACACTAGCCATGGAAACATGGGCCTCCAAAACTATGATGCACATACATTTATATTGTCTTTTCTGTATTGAAATCTCACTAGGCCACATAAATCATGCTTATGGACTGTCCAATCGAAAGGGAGGAAAGAAAACACACAAAAAAAGAAAAAAAAGAAGTTGAGCCCGGATGCTCTGGTTTATGACGTCGGTGTGCTGCGTTTCAGTCACACAATACCTGCCACAGATCGAGAGAAAGGAGAAAGATGGATGCCACACAGGGCTTTGATTGGATTCTGTCACACAGATGTCTTGTAGAGACTTTAAGTTATTAAGTCAGCTTTATAGGTGCATGTTGTGTTGCTTTTCTATGTCGAAGTATTGTGTCTGACAAGCTAGTAGGAGTTGTCATTTCATACCGATTTCTTTCGTCATGGAATTTGGAAACTAAGCCATTTAAAAAAAAATATTGAACCGTTATTTAACTAGGCAAGTCAGTTAAGAACAAATTCTTATTTACAATGACGGCCTCCCGGGGAACAGTGGGTTAACTGTTCAGGGGCAGAACGACAGCTCGGGGATTCGATCCAGCAACCTTTCAGTTCCTGGCCCAATGTTCTAACCACTAGGCTACCTGCTGATCCAAATTGGATCAGGAATAGCTACGTTTTTAAAAGAATGCTTGGGTTCGCAGCATTACTGACTTGCCTAGTTAAATAAAGGTTCAATAAATAAAAAATTACAGAAAAGACTAAAACAAATGTTTATGTAAGCATTTGAAAGAGTTTCTGCCATGCTTGTATCTAAAAGTTGCATCATCACAATAACTTTATGTCATGGTACCACGTTCCACTGTGGTCATGGCACCACCTTCCACTGTGGTCATGGCACCACCTTCCACTGTGGTCATGGCACCACCTTCCACTGTGGTCATGGCACCACCTTCCACTGTGGTCATGGCACCACCTTCCACTGTGGTCATGGCACCACGTTCCACTGTGGTCATGGTACCACGTTCCACTGTGGTCATGGTACCACGTTCCACTGTGGTCATGGTACCACCTTCCACTGTGGTCATGGTAACACGTTCCACTGTGGTCATGGTAACATGTTACATTGTTTGCTTAAGCAGGCAGTCCGAGTACTGGTCTCCACTCCTTCAATAAGATAAAACGCTTTAAACAAATTGTGTCGAAAAATAGAGCCATCTAGGATACCACGAAGGAGAAGTAAGGAGGAAATGTCTGTTTATGTCTACATCTTTTAATTAACTGGTGTGGAGACTCCTTATGTGTTTATTTGCCATTTTAAATACAGTCTCAAATATTTGCTTAAAACCCCCAGTGGCTTCATTCAGCATCCTGAGTCTCCAGATATGGGTAATGTTGATGTACTGATCTCAACCCCAAAACACACACAATAAAACACATAAGACATATAATTGCCTACTCAGTTATCACACACACACACACACAGGTGGGGTAGAGCCCTATCGGTTATGAGCTGTTTAGCAAAACCTTTTTTTGTCTTTGCCTGTTTTGCATGTTAATTTGGAATTATTACGTCACATATCAGTTTGCAAACAATGTAAAAAAATATAATCATTGAGTTAATAAAGCTGCTTTCTGTGGTGGTGGGGCAGCCAGCGGAAAATATGGAGTGTAGGGGTTGGTAATGTTCTCTAGTTGCGCCGTGATTGGCTCAGTGTTCTGTCACTCATGGGGAAAATTCATCACCTCAGAATCTACAGGGAGAGTTCGAAAATTTAAGCCCCTTGGGTGCTGCCATAGTTACATTAGAAGTGCTCATCCAGAAGGCTCAAGGTCATTGGCCACAGATAAAATGACGTCAAAACACATTATATTCCACAGCCTTGATTGGACTGATCATGTCTACACCATACTTTCACAATCTTAGCTAGCAAGCAAGACAAGCAGCCATCATCATGAATCACGTCGACAATCCTTTTCAATCCTTCTCATATAAAGAGCAACGATAGCTAAAATGTATCGGTGCTCATTAGCCATTGGACTTAAACATTACACAACAAGTTGGAAATAGCAAATTCAACAATGCGTGGTTTGGAAGTAATCAGTGGCTAACTGCAAGTGTTGCAAAGCAAAAACTAGCCTGCTATTGAGTGGAGTGGGTGTGTGGTCCAAGTCTGGGTTTAAGGGTCTATTTTCCAAGCTTAAAAGGATAAGCATTCAACACCATGGGCCAGAAAAGGTTGAATACATTGGCCATGTTGTCAATCCAGCATGATGTCTTCCATGTTCAAAACAACTGGAAACTCAGAACTGGGAAATCTCAGACTTCACTGAGTTCAAGACAACTGGGAACTGGAAAAAAAACTAAAAACTGGGAAAACACGTTTTGAACGGTCATCTAACTCCTCTTTCTAGAACTCCGACCTGAAGATCACTGACGTCATGATTCGACTTTGTTTTAGTTTTTTTACCCCAGAGTTCTCAATTGTCTTGAAAGCACCATACATCCAAATATTGCCCGACTTTGATGATAAAGTCTGCTGACAAAATTTGCCCACAAGAACCGCCGCGCCACCTTCCCGTTCAAGTGAGGACAGCGCAACAAGTCGAGTCCAAAAATGTATTGTATACTGCTGCATACAAATAATGTAATACGTCAGGAAGATATGTATACTGTAGCTAAGAAAGTAATACTAAGTGTATGTTGTGTAGTAAGTGGTTAGTTGCCCATGTGCTTCATCCTAATAATTTGGTCCCTTTCCCCCTCATAACATAGCCTACTGTTCTGACTTGGTGGTGCACATGTAGCCTATAGCCTGTTTTAGAGAAATGTAATCATTGAAAATTGTAAGAGCTTGTCTGCTTATATGCCCCCTTTATTTATTCTACGGTCCTGACTTGGTGTACAGGGACGTAAGAACGGCCCATGTTCAGAATTCTATCGCTGCACATTTCAAAAGTGCTGAACATATAGTTCTATTGGCTCCGTCTGTCCTAGCTCGCTCATTAATGTCTTAATCGAAAATTACGGATCGCATCTCATCCGCTCGTCGTCCCCTTATGCAGCATCTCAATTGTCAGTAGGAACCACATTTGTTTAAGGAAGTCAGCCATATCAGCTATGTTAAACAAATAAAAAAACTTAAAGGCAGTAAATGAGGCTGAATGAAGTGTTTCGCTGTTAATGAGATGTATGCGGGGCTGCGGAAACTGTAGCAGAAGGGTTAAGACACTTTATGTTGGTGTTTCTTTTATTTTGGTGGTTACCTGTATATTGACAATACTAATAGACAAGCATTAGCAAGAATGAAAAGAGAAATGGCCGCATGAGGCGATGGTTGCACAAAGCGGCAGAGCAGTGAATAACTGAAAACAAATGGCAAGACTGAATCAACAACCTGAATTTGCTTCGCTACGATCACTTCAACCCGGTGCTGAAAGGCAGGAACAGAAGCAACACAGGCACTGCAAACATCACAATGCCGCACAACGACCGTCCTTGCCATGGCGAAGCGAGGGAGTTGTGGAGGGGCGGGGGGGAATAGGTGCTCGGAAGCCACTCTACAGAAGACTCCTCGTGGCACACAGCACTTGTGTCAGTGACCTATGCAAACAATGGCTGAGGAGGTTAGCGGCCTAGCGAAGAGTTAACCCCGCGGCCTCCGGGGTCATGCACACACTGCGCTAGTGTGGCCGGCAGGCAGGGAGCACAGGAGATCAGCTGAGGTCTACGGTGTGTGTGTGAGATAGTTTGTGTTAGTTTTCGCATCAAGAAGGCGTCATGTAAAAGTGGAAAACTACAGGAGTGCAACTGACGCGTCTTTGTGAAATAACAATGAGATTACACAAGAAGCCGCAACAGAATCTTAGTTTGTGATTCATCGGTTGTTGGATAACCACTTGTTTGGGCCTGGTGTTCCTTCTCAGTGCCAACCAGCTCCGTTCTGTCTCTCCTAGTGGATAAACGGGGGAAGTTTCAAGCTGGTCGGTCAGTCCAGTGCGAGAAAAAAAAGGATCATGTCATCCACCGCTTGACACTACAAGGGAGGTTTTAGTCCGTCTAAATAATCCATGCCGATGCATTAAATTTGCAGAGCCACTTCCCTCTCTTTCCCCAGTACAACCCGTCTCAGCTGTGTGTGGGGGGGGGGGGGGGGGGGGTATGGGGGGGGGGGTATGGAGGAGAGGTAGTGGAGGGGGATAAGAGAGAGAAAAACAATGTGATAGAGGCAGAGGAGAGAGGGGGGGGTAAAGAGATAGTGAGAATAAGGAGAGGTGAGAGGAGGGGTAGAGGGAGGTAGCCTTGAGTGACACTGATTCACTCATGATTGCCTGCCTCACTCCCAACCCCCCCCCCCCCACTCCTTCTTAAAAAAAAAGAACAATTTGAGCACGAAGCCATCAGTGCAGCAGGTTTGTTGCAATAACGGTGTTATTGACTTGTTGCTCCGGCTCCATTTGCTTAGTGCCCTGGAGGCTGGAATCAATAGACTCCGCTCCGAATCGGACTAATCAGGCCCCGCAGCCACACAGGGTCAGGCTGCAGAAAACTCCGGAAAAATCTATAGGAATCTGAGCGATGGAACGACAGGGAGGCAAGAGAGGAGGGAGAGAGAGGAGGCGTTCAGAAAGTCTTCTCTAACAGCTGCACAATTTAATACACCAATACTTTTTTTTCCCTTCTTCCTAAATGTTTTCCCTTTTCTTTCTTTCTTTTTTAAATATATTTTTTTACATTTCCTGCCATCTCTGAACTTATTTCCCTATGGGGCGGGGGAGTAGGCGTGAGAGATGCAGATTGCCGGTTCACCTCTCCATGCTCGAGAACCAGGATTGAAAGGTCAGGGGGCATCAGTGCTGCTTTGGGAGTCGCTCCAGGAAACGGAAGTCAAGAGATGACATCCCAATAATAATACACAATGAATTAGTTCTAACTGGTGACTTCCTTGTCGACGCGCCTCACTGTAAGCTGCGCCGCCTACTCTCTTCCCCTTCTCTTTACTGTACTTGTGCATGTGACATTAAAACGTGAAAAATAAGAAACCCTCAAAGCTGTGTTAACTTCAAACAAATACAATTGTGTAGTCAAATGTAACAAGGTAAATTCACGAATAAGAATCATATAGAAAATACAAATGTTTCCAAATGGGGAAAGTTTCTTGTGCGAAGTGACGAGATGGGCATCTCACATGTGAGCGCAATTGATCAAAACCAGTGATAATTGGTGACGGTTTATGTAACCTAAAAATATTCTAAATCACCCTTAGAATACTTCCAGAACCAACTTTATTTCTTATTTCAATTAGAGAAAATCTACAATAGAAGTTGTCCCACCATATTGATAGGACCTTGGCTAGTGGTTAGAGATTCTAGAGACAAGCCAAGGTCCCATCAACAGGGTGGGACAGAACTAACTGAAGAGTCTGTGTATATTGCGGTCCTGTGAATAAAATAGTAGGCTGCCTACACTGCAAGCACATAACATGGAAACAAAACATTTGGGTTCCTGAATCTGCACTGTATGCAAGTCATATCTTAAAATAGCCTACCATTTTTACATGGTGCATTTACTGTGCAAATTATATTAACAGGGCATTCCTAACAGGGCATTCTTAACAGGGCATTCTTCACAGGGCATTCTTAACAGGGCATTCTTAACAGGGCATTCTTAACAGGGCATTCTTAATAGGGCATTTCAATCAAATGTGTTCTGTAGTTCCCGGTAATATTGACTTATCTAAAGTACTGTACGTTGTAAAATAACTTTTGTCTTTCCATGCCTTTCCAATTTCAAGCAACACTTCATTATGTTGGTTAGTTTTCCTCACTCTTGTGTACCATGGAAAAGAGTACTGAAAGTACTGTAAATAGCACGAAGAGAGTAGTACGCACTATTATGGTTGGTTTCCTAAATAGGTTTGTAGTTAGAAACCTAAGTCTCCCGTCAAGTCTCCTGTAATTCTATTTGGTAAAAATGCTATTTGAATCAGTGAATGTTGTTCCCATCTGCTTGAGCATTCATTACTGCTTCTTGCAGAGAAAGCAGGAATCCAAAGCTTGGCGAACACTCCACACATGAATGATGAGTGTTCAAGTGCTGATGACAGGTTAGACAAAGGGACCAAAAGGATACAAGAGATTTGGAGTCTTTAAAAAAAAACGTTTATTTAGCTAGGCAAGAACAAATTCTTATTTTCATAGGAACAGTGGGTTAACTGCCTTGTTCAGGGGCAGAATGACAGATTTTTACCTTGTCAGCTCGAGGATTCGATCTTGCAACCTTTCGGTTTCTAGTGCAACGCTCTAACCACTAGGCTACCTGCCGACCGAGGTAGCTGCCCCCGCTGCAGTCTGGACCTCAACTAAACTCTTTATTTTCACCACAGAGGTCATCGTTTCTATTTGGGGCACACTTGGATTATAAATGACTTCATTGTACACTTCTATGCTGGAGTGAAAATGAATTAGAGTAAGATTTTAGAATTCGAATCAAAAGTGTATATTATTAAATACTTAGTAACTGCAGAAATATGCACATTTTTCAGTAACTGACTTGAAGTCTTTTATAAATGAATCAGCTTTAAGCCGTGTTAATTACACCTAGATTTCACACCATGCTCCTATTGTGTACTGTACATTCCATGGCAGCATCAACCAAAATATCACTGAAAAATAGAAAGGGTTTGAATGTATTGCAACATCTTGCTTTCGATTTGGTTGCAGTGTCAAATAGTAGTTTTTGGGATTGAAGAGTAGAGGGACCCTGGATGATTAAAGGCCATGCTGAAATCTGCTCACTGACAGCTTAGTCCAGGGGGTGGACTTACATCAAGCTGCCTCACGCTACAGAAACATGATTTTCCCCCATGTTGAAAGGAGGCATGAGTGAAAAAAAAACTTGGGAAGCACTGCTATAAGAAATGAATTACACTTCAATAGTTATTAATATCAGTGTTTTCCCAATATTAAGGGAAACTCCACGCCGCTAAATTCTTGCCACTGCTGAAAAATATATACACACTACCGCTCAAAAGGAAAAATATATACACACTACCGTTCAAAAGGAAACATATATACACACTACCGTTCAAAAGGAAACATATATACACACTACCGCTCAAAAGGAAACATATATACACACTACCGCTCAAAAGGAAACATATATACACACTACCGCTCAAAAGGAAACATATATACACACTACCGCTCAAAAGGAAACATATATACACACTACCGCTCAAAAGGAAAAATATATACACACTACCGCTCAAAAGGAAACATATATACACACTACCGCTCAAAAGGAAAAATATATACACACTACCGCTCAAAAGGAAACATATATACACACTACCGTTCAAAAGGAAACATATATACACACTACCGCTCAAAAGGAAACATATATACACACTACCGCTCAAAAGGAAACATATATACACACTACCGTTCAAAAGGAAACATATATACACACTACCGTTCAAAAGGAAACATATATACACACTACCGTTCAAAAGGAAACATATATACACACTACCGTTCAAAAGGAAACATATATACACACTACCGCTCAAAAGGAAACATATATACACACTACCGCACAAAAGGAAACATATATACACTACCGCACAAAAGGAAACATATATACACACTACTGCTCAAAAGGAAAAATATATACACACTACCGCACAAAAGGAAACATATATACACACTACCGCACAAAAGGAAACATATATACACACTACCGTTCAAAAGGAAACATATATACACACTACCGCTCAAAAGGAAAAATATATACACACTACCGCTCAAAAGGAAACATATATACACACTACCGCTCAAAAGGAAACATATATACACACTACCGTTCAAAAGGAAACATATATACACACTACCGTTCAAAAGGAAACATATATACACACTACCGCTCAAAAGGAAAAATATATACACACTACCGCACAAAAGGAAACATATATACACACTACCGCTCAAAAGGAAAAATATATACACACTACCGCTCAAAAGGAAACATATATACACACTACCGTTCAAAAGGAAACATATATACACACTACCGCTCAAAAGGAAACATATATACACACTACCGTTCAAAAGGAAACATATATACACACTACCGCTCAAAAGGAAAAATATATACACACTACCGCTCAAAAGGAAACATATATACACACTACCGCTCAAAAGGAAACATATATACACACTACCGTTCAAAAGGAAACATATATACACACTACCGCTCAAAAGGAAACATATATACACACTACCGCACAAAAGGAAACATATATACACACTACCGCTCAAAAGGAAACATATATACACACTACCGCTCAAAAGGAAACATATATACACACTACCGCTCAAAAGGAAACATATATACACACTACCGCTCAAAAGGAAACATATATACACACTACCGCACAAAAGGAAAAATATATACACACTACCGCACAAAAGGAAACATATATACACACTACCGTTCAAAAGGAAACATATATACACACTACCGCACAAAAGGAAAAATATATACACACTACCGCACAAAAGGAAAAATATATACACACTACCGCACAAAAGGAAACATATATACACACTACCGTTCAAAAGGAAACATATATACACACTACCGCACAAAAGGAAACATATATACACACTACCGTTCAAAAGGAAACATATATACACACTACCGTTCAAAAGGAAACATATACACACTACCGTTCAAAAGGAAACATATATACACACTACCGTTCAAAAGGAAACATATATACACACTACCGCTCAAAAGGAAAAATATATACACACTACCGCTCAAAAGGAAAAATATATACACACTACCGCTCAAAAGGAAAAATATATACACACTACCGTTCAAAAGGAAAAATATATACACACTACCGCTCAAAAGGAAACATATATACACACTACCGCTCAAAAGGAAACATATATACACACTACCGTTCAAAAGGAAACATATATACACACTACCGCTCAAAAGGAAACATATATACACACTACCGCTCAAAAGGAAAAATATATACACACTACCGCACAAAAGGAAACATATATACACACTACCGCTCAAAAGGAAACATATATACACACTACCGTTCAAAAGGAAACATATATACACACTACCGCTCAAAAGGAAAAATATATACACACTACCGTTCAAAAGGAAAAATATATACACACTACCGCTCAAAAGGAAAAATATATACACACTACCGCACAAAAGGAAACATATATACACACTACCGTTCAAAAGGAAACATATATACACACTACCGTTCAAAAGGAAAAATATATACACACTACCGCACAAAAGGAAACATATATACACACTACCGCACAAAAGGAAACATATATACACACTACCGCTCAAAAGGAAAAATATATACACACTACCGTTCAAAAGGAAACATATATACACACTACCGCTCAAAAGGAAAAATATATACACACTACCGCTCAAAAGGAAAAATATATACACACTACCGCTCAAAAGGAAACATATATACACACTACCGCTCAAAAGGAAACATATATACACACTACCGCTCAAAAGGAAACATATATACACACTACCGCTCAAAAGGAAACATATATACACACTACCGCTCAAAAGGAAACATATATACACACTACCGTTCAAAAGGAAACATATATACACACTACCGTTCAAAAGGAAACATATATACACACTACCGCTCAAAAGGAAACATATATACACACTACCGTTCAAAAGGAAACATATATACACACTACCGCACAAAAGGAAACATATATACACACTACCGTTCAAAAGGAAACATATATACACACTACCGCACAAAAGGAAACATATATACACACTACCGTTCAAAAGGAAACATATATACACACTACCGCTCAAAAGGAAACATATATACACACTACCGTTCAAAAGGAAACATATATACACACTACCGCTCAAAAGGAAACATATATACACACTACCGTTCAAAAGGAAACATATATACACACTACCGTTCAAAAGGAAACATATATACACACTACCGCACAAAAGGAAAAATATATACACACTACCGCACAAAAGGAAACATATATACACACTACCGCTCAAAAGGAAACATATATACACACTACCGTTCAAAAGGAAACATATATACACACTACCGCTCAAAAGGAAACATATATACACACTACCGTTCAAAAGGAAAAATATATACACACTACCGCTCAAAAGGAAACATATATACACACTACCGCTCAAAAGGAAACATATATACACACTACCGTTCAAAAGGAAACATATATACACACTACCGCTCAAAAGGAAACATATATACACACTACCGTTCAAAAGGAAAAATATATACACACTACCGCACAAAAGGAAACATATATACACTACCGCTCAAAAGGAAAAATATATACACACTACCGTTCAAAAGGAAAAATATATACACACTACCGCTCAAAAGGAAACATATATACACACTACCGTTCAAAAGGAAAAATATATACACACTACCGCTCAAAAGGAAAAATATATACACACTACCGTTCAAAAGGAAAAATATATACACACTACTGCACAAAAGGAAACATATATACACACTACCGCACAAAAGGAAACATATATACACACTACCGCTCAAAAGGAAACATATATACACACTACCGCACAAAAGGAAACATATATACACACTACCGCACAAAAGGAAACATATATACACACTACCGCACAAAAGGAAACATATATACACACTACCGCACAAAAGGAAACATATATACACACTACCGCTCAAAAGGAAACATATATACACACTACCGCACAAAAGGAAACATATATACACACTACCGCACAAAAGGAAACATATATACACACTACCGCACAAAAGGAAACATATATACACACTACCGCTCAAAAGGAAACATATATACACACTACCGCACAAAAGGAAACATATATACACACTACCGCACAAAAGGAAACATATATACACACTACCGCTCAAAAGGAAAAATATATACACACTACCGCACAAAAGGAAAAATATATACACACTACCGTTCAAAAGGAAACATATATACACACTACCGCTCAAAAGGAAAAATATATACACACTACCGCTCAAAAGGAAACATATATACACACTACCGCTCAAAAGGAAACATATATACACACTACCGCTCAAAAGGAAACATATATACACACTACCGCACAAAAGGAAACATATATACACACTACCGCTCAAAAGGAAAAATATATACACACTACCGCACAAAAGGAAAAATATATACACACTACCGCACAAAAGGAAAAATATATACACACTACCGTTCAAAAGGAAAAATATATACACACTACCGTTCAAAAGGAAACATATATACACACTACCGCTCAAAAGGAAACATATACACACTACCGCACAAAAGGAAACATATATACACACTACCGCACAAAAGGAAACATATATACACACTACCGCACAAAAGGAAACATATATACACACTACCGCACAAAAGGAAACATATATACACACTACCGCACAAAAGGAAACATATATACACACTACCGCACAAAAGGAAACATATATACACTACCGCACAAAAGGAAACATATATACACACTAACGCACAAAAGGAAACATATATACACACTACCGTTCAAAAGGAAACATATATACACACTACCGCACAAAAGGAAACATATATACACACTACCGCACAAAAGGAAAAATATATACACACTACCGTTCAAAAGGAAACATATATACACACTACCGCACAAAAGGAAACATATATACACACTACCGCACAAAAGGAAAAATATATACACACTACCGTTCAAAAGGAAACATATATACACACTACCGCACAAAAGGAAACATATATACACACTACCGCTCAAAAGGAAAAATATATACACACTACCGCTCAAAAGGAAACATATATACACACTACCGTTCAAAAGGAAACATATATACACACTACCGCTCAAAAGGAAAAATATATACACACTACCGCACAAAAGGAAAAATATATACACACTACCGCTCAAAAGGAAACATATATACACACTACCGCTCAAAAGGAAACATATATACACACTACCGTTCAAAAGGAAAAATATATACACACTACCGCACAAAAGGAAACATATATACACACTACCGCACAAAAGGAAACATATATACACACTACCGTTCAAAAGGAAACATATATACACACTACCGCTCAAAAGGAAACATATATACACACTACCGCACAAAAGGAAACATATATACACACTACCGCTCAAAAGGAAACATATATACACACTACCGTTCAAAAGGAAACATATATACACACTACCGCTCAAAAGGAAACATATATACACACTACCGCACAAAAGGAAACATATATACACACTACCGCTCAAAAGGAAAAATATATACACACTACCGCACAAAAGGAAAAATATATACACACTACCGTTCAAAAGGAAACATATATACACACTACCGCACAAAAGGAAACATATATACACACTACCGCTCAAAAGGAAAAATATATACACACTACCGCACAAAAGGAAAAATATATACACACTACCGTTCAAAAGGAAACATATATACACACTACCGCACAAAAGGAAACATATATACACACTACCGCTCAAAAGGAAAAATATATACACACTACCGCTCAAAAGGAAACATATATACACACTACCGTTCAAAAGGAAACATATATACACACTACCGTTCAAAAGGAAACATATATACACACTACCGTTCAAAAGGAAACATATATACACACTACCGCTCAAAAGGAAAAATATATACACACTACCGTTCAAAAGGAAACATATATACACACTACCGCTCAAAAGGAAACATATATACACACTACCGCTCAAAAGGAAACATATATACACACTACCGCTCAAAAGGAAAAATATATACACACTACCGCTCAAAAGGAAACATATATACACACTACCGCTCAAAAGGAAACATATATACACACTACCGTTCAAAAGGAAACATATATACACACTACCGCACAAAAGGAAACATATATACACACTACCGCACAAAAGGAAACATATATACACACTACCGCACAAAAGGAAACATATATACACTACCGCACAAAAGGAAACATATATACACACTACCGTTCAAAAGGAAACATATATACACACTACCGTTCAAAAGGAAACATATATACACACTACCGTTCAAAAGGAAACATATATACACACTACCGTTCAAAAGGAAAAATATATACACACTACCGCTCAAAAGGAAAAATATATACACACTACCGCTCAAAAGGAAACATATATACACACTACCGCTCAAAAGGAAACATATATACACACTACCGCACAAAAGGAAACATATATACACACTACCGCTCAAAAGGAAACATATATACACACTACCGCACAAAAGGAAACATATATACACACTACCGCTCAAAAGGAAACATATATACACACTACCGCTCAAAAGGAAACATATATACACACTACCGCTCAAAAGGAAACATATATACACACTACCGCTCAAAAGGAAACATATATACATACTACCGCTCAAAAGGAAACATATATACACACTACCGCTCAAAAGGAAACATATATACACACTACCGCTCAAAAGGAAAAATATATACACACTACCGCTCAAAAGGAAAAATATATACACACTACCGCTCAAAAGGAAACATATATACACACTACCGCACAAAAGGAAACATATATACATACTACCGCTCAAAAGGAAACATACAGTGCCTTGCGAAAGTATTCGGCCCCCTTGAACTTTGCGACCTTTTGCCACATTTCAGGCTTCAAACATAAAGATATAAAACTGTATTTTTTTGTGAAGAATCAACAACAAGTGGGACACAATCATGAAGTGGAACGACATTTATTGGATCTTTTAACAAATCAAAAACTGAAAAATTGGGCGTGCAAAATATTCAGTCCCCTTAAGTTAATACTTTGTAGCGCCACCTTTTGCTGCGATTACAGCTGTAAGTCGCTTGGGGTATGTCTCTATCAGTTTTGCACATCGAGAGAATTAATTTTTTTCCCATTCCTCCTTGCAAAACAGCTCGAGCGCAGTGAGGTTGGATGGAGAGCATTTGTGAACAGCAGTTTTCAGTTCTTTCCACAGATTCTCGATTGGATTCAGGTCTGGACTTTGACTTGGCCATTCTAACACCTGGATATGTTTATTTTTGAACCATTCCATTGTAGATTTTGCTTTATGTTTTGGATTATTGTCTTGTTGGAAGACAAATCTCCATCCCAGTCTCAGGTCTTTTGCAGACTCCATCAGGTTTTCTTCCAGAATGGTCCTGTATTTGGCTCCATCCATCTTCCCATCAATTTTAACCATCTTCCCTGTCCCTGCTGAAGAAAAGCAGGCCCAAACCATGATGCTGCCACCACCATGTTTGACAGTGGGTGTGTTCAGCTGTGTTGCTTTTTTTAATTTAAAAAAAAATGTTTTAAAATTTTACCCCTTCTTTCTCCCCAATTTCGTAGTATCCAATTGTTGTAGTAGCTACTATCTTGTCTCATCGCTACAACTCCCGTACGGGCTCGGGAGAGACGAAGGTTGAAAGTCATGCGTCCTCCGATACACAACCAACCAAGCCGCTGCTTCTTTAACACAGCGCACATCCAACCCGGAAGCCAGCCGCACCAATGCGCCGGAGGAAACACCGTGCACCTGGCCACCTTGGCTAGCGTACACTGCGCCCAGCCCGCCACAGGAGTCGCTGGTGCGCGATGAGACAAGGACACCCCTACCGACCAAGCCCTCCCTAACCCGGGCGACGCTAGGCCAATTGTGCGTCGCCCCACGGACCTCCCGGTCGCGGCCGGTTACGACAGCGCGAACCCAGGAGTCTGATGGCACAGCTGGCGCTGCAGTACAGCGCCCTTAACCACTGCGCCACCCTAGCTGTGTTGCTTTTACGCCAAACATAACGTTTTGCATTGTTGCCAAAAAGTTCAATTTTGGTTTCATCTGACCACAGCACCTTCTTCCACATGTTTGGTGTGTCTCCCAGGTGGCTTGTGGCAAACTTTAAACAACACTTTTTATGGATATCTTTAAGAAATGGCTTTCTTCTTGCCACTCTTCCATAAAGGCCAGATTTGTGCAAAATACGACTGATTGTTGTCCTATGGACAGAGTCTCCCACCTCAGCTGTAGATCTCTGCAGTTCATCCAGAGTGATCATGGGCCTCTTGGCTGCATCTCTGATCAGCCTTCTCCTTGTATGAGCTGAAAGTTTAGAGGGACGGCCAGGTCTTGGTAGATTTGCAGTGGTCTGATACTCCTTCCATTTCAATATTATCGCTTGCACAGTGCTCCTTGGGATGTTTAAAGCTTGGGAAATCTTTTTGTATCCAAATCCGGCTTTAAACTTCTTCACAACAGTATCTCGGACCTGCCTGGTGTGTTCCTTGTTCTTCATGATGCTCTCTGCGCTTTTAACGGACCTCTGAGACTATCACAGTGCAGGTGCATTTATACGGAGACTTGATTACACACAGGTGGATTGTATTTATCATCATTAGTCATTTAGGTTAACATTGGATCATTCAGAGATCCTCACTGAACTTCTGGAGAGAGTTTGCTGCACTGAAAGTAAAGGGGCTGAATAATTTTGCACGGCCAATTTTTAAGTTTTTGATTTGTTAAAAAAGTTTGAAATATCCAATAAATGTCGTTCCACTTCATGATTGTGTCCCACTTGTTGTTGATTCTTCACAAAAAAATACAGTTTTATATCTTTATGTTTGAAGCCTGAAATGTGGCAAAAGGTCGGAAAGTTCAAGGGGGCCGAATACTTTCGCAAGGCACTGTATACACACACACACACAGTACGTGTGATATGTCGAAAATCCCTTATACAGGCCCTTACACAAACGTTACCCAACTGAATCACTACGAACCTCACACATTGATGTTTCCAGTTTCTCCTCTTGGTCACATACAGTAAGGCCTCTACAGTACCTGTCCTAGGGCTCGAGTCCCTTTCTCAGATACTCCACATTTCCATCCTCATACATACAACACATCACAGGCCGACCGAGGAACCAGAGGACACTATGAAAAATGCATCCATTATTAATACTGAAGAGGGGCAGGATTGTCTTATGGCGGGGGCCAGTGCTGCATGGAACTCACAGAGTAGAAATGTATTTTTCACATAAAGAACGAGAGAGAGGGGAAAAAGAGAGAGGAGTGTTTCAATGAAGTGTCAATCAGGACTCAACCCTCTTTGGCTTCAACATAGGAGCAGGGCCATGACATGAACATCTCCTGAGAACACACAAACTTCTCCTGTCTGGTTTGTCTTTTACTTCTGTTGGGTTTGTGGTGAGTCTTGTCGCTTAAGGACTCCTGTCCCCTCAGTGCCACTGCTATAGGAGAAGTTCATGCTGACACTGGGATTTTTCTACCTATTGGTCTACTCCTCCATGGCCAAGGGGGCTGGGAGCAGACAGATGATTGGCTGAGAATTGTTGGTAAAAACTCACACAGCTGGATCCAGCGAGTAGAGGATGAACTAGAGTGAAGTGTTGCTTCTCTTCTGAAGCCAGAAAGATAGGTGTGGTAAAGATCTATTTAGAGTATGTAAATGAGTGGCAAAAAAAAGAGAAACGACCCACACAACGCCAAACGATCACGCATGCATGCAAACAGACAAGATAAAAAACAAATACGTAGGCACACTAAAACATATTTTAAATCTTTACAATTCCAATCAACTGGACATCTTCTTTGAATAACTAACTGAAATAGCGATTCCCCGTCTCCCGGCTAACAGACGTTAACCCGTGTCGTTGCTGCTAACCTTCCAGCCTCCCCGGGTAGGACGAAGCGCAAGGTCAGCGCTCCTCCATGGCCCTGCTGACCAATAGTTATTTGACTAATAAAACCCTACCCGCCCCATAGGATCCTCCTGCCTTCGTCCTCGACCCTATTCTGGGTGCTGCGGAACAATGACGCTTGGATACATTAAAACTCCTGCCCCGTGATCAAACAAGCAAATGCCTCCCGGGTCAGTGAAGAGCTACCCAACGTCAGTTAACAACGCAGCATTTAAACATCAGTCGTATGCAAAGCGGCTGGTACACAGGGGAGACAGGGGCGGCAGAGCAGAGCCATAGCAGAAGCAGAGAGCTACAGTGTAGAGCCTGGCGTGGACTTATCTGTCAGATAGAGATAATGAGTGTGGGGGCCTTCCTAAAGACAGCATGCTATTTAACACACAGCTGTGTCAGTTGATCTTCCAAAAAGCATTACTATGGGAAAATGGGATATGAGACTGTCAGCTATAGCATAGGATTACTACAGGCGAATTAACGCGCAAAGACAGGATTGTGTCAGGATTGTGCGATCATGCCAGATTACGGCACGAAATGTGATATGTTGGCTATGTAATCGCTGACACGGCAAATCTATCTATTTACAGTGCTTTCAGAAAGTATTCAAAAGCCTTGACTCATTCCACATTTTGTTGTGTTTCAGCCTGAATTCAACATGGATTTAATATATTTTTCACCTCACTCAATAGCCCATAATGACAAAGTGAAAAGATGTTTTTAGAAATTTTAGCAATGTCTTGAATCAATAAGTATTCAACCTCTAGGCAAGCCTAAATCCAACAAAGGATAGCGAAGTGCACAGGCACACACCCACAACATACACAAGGGGTCAAGTTGACCCTTGAAATTTGAACTTCTATCCATACAAAATGGCAGAACCCCATTTGCTGACGAGCAGCCGACACATTCCAAACATGAGTAAAGGCCTACAGAGTAACTCATCTTTACCTTCGCTATTGACAAACAAAAAAAAACTAAAACTAAAAACCAAAAAACCTAAAAATGCACTTTGATTGTTTTGACAAACACGAAGACACATCCTTTTGGCTTTTTTAAGCCAAGGGGGCGAGGAGTTTATTCTCTCTTTATCTTCTGCCCCTGCCTCTCGACTGCTTGGTTAACCAACTGACCTGCTGTCAAAGGAGCCTTTGTGAGCGAGCTCTGGCGGCCGGCCAATCAGATTCTCCGGCTTGTCTGTCTCCGGGAGGATAATGGTGGCCTTGGTATGCGATCTGCGGCAGAATGAGACAGGCTGGCTGCTCTAGGCCCTCTGAAAAAAGGCAGTGGGGAAAATGACCTGTTTGGCCCCCAGCCAAAGTGACACAGCACTATTGGGGCCCGTAGTTATTTCTCTAGTTCATCCCTTATTCATCACCACTCTTCTTCTCATTCTTCAGGGCTTAAGTGAGCCTCTTCCCAGGTAAACAAAACAGGGGGATGGTAGAGTAGGGACACCATTTTGATGTAATGACGTAGTCTCTGGTGTAATTTACACACAGTACAACAACCTCATGCTGTAACTATAAACTACAAACTCCTGACTTGCCTAGTTAAATAAAGGTTTACATTTTTTTTTTAAGAATGAATGCAAATATAAACCATATGTATTGTAGGAGTAAGAAAGAGAAGTGACTGAGTTACTAGGCCCACACAGGGTGTGTGATGAAGAGCTGGTGCAAGTGTGTGTGTGTGTGTGTGTGTGTGAGAAGGGGGGGTCCTGAAAGCGAATAGGGGACTATGCCCCGAAACTAACAAAACAAAGACAAAAATCATGTAAATCATGTTTGCACACACAAAGAGACATAACTTTTCACAAAAACTTTGTGAACAATTACAGGAATGACAAGACTTCTACTTGTCACACAAGTTCATATTCACTTTGGAATGGTACAACCGAATACGAAAAAACATCAAGCTTCAACAAACTCCTACTTTTTACACCACCCTCAGTGAAACAAGTGTTTATGCTTTTAACTTCAGAACCAACTAGTGACAGCAGGAAATGATGAAACACCAAATACCTCTGACTCTGAGAACCTGCTCAACCAGCATACAGCATGCCCTCTCTCCTCCCGACAGAGAGGAAAGAGAGGAGAGAGAGAGAAAGAGGAGAGAGAGGGAAGAGAGAGACGGGGTGAGACAGTGAGCAAGAGAGAGGGGAGTGAGAGATAGAGTTAGAGAGGGGAGCGAGAGAGAGTAGGGAGTAGGGAGAGAGAAGGGTGCTGGAATGTGTTCATACTTGCAGAGTCAATCTCCGATGAGCAAACATCAGCCCCTCCTATCGTTTACCTGCTATTGTGAGTATAGCGACAGACAGGAGGAGAGGGAGACCGTGTGTGTGTGTGTGTGTGTGTGTATGGATACGTGCACACACACACACTCAGGGTTCAAATACACACATTCACATGCTGGCACTCATGCACACTGACACACAACCGCAGGCAGGGACGCATACACACACACACACACACACCCCATCCATTGTTTGTAGAGTGTGGGGAAGGAGAGTCAGGACATGTTCATTTCACACCACGGGGCGAGCCAAGGAGGAGTAACAGAATCCAGTCGTGAAAAACCTTGCTCTCTGCCTTTCTCACAGTTATCAATTAACAAAACCCCTGTCTCTCTCTGTACAACTGCCACACTAACCTTGCTGTTGGCTTTTGGCATTACAGCAGCACTATGCCAACCTCAGTTGACATGAACAAACTTTGCAAGCCAAGGTTGCAAATGGAGTAGAAACATAACACTTATAATCTGTTGAAAACTATCATGGAATGAACTGGAACAAAAAAAATTGGACTTGAAAATATATCACAAATGAAAGGACAAACAGGTTCATCTGCATGTCTCATGTTAGACCGTCCTCAGAACCACTACACACGTTATGAGTTAACCCCTTCAGCGCCAGAGACAAATCAAAGTCTCCTGCTCTCGGAAGGGGGTCCACAGCTCAAACGGCAACACCATCGGCTGCAATAACCCTCATCCTCGTCTCCACCTTCATTTGGGTTAAGTAACTCTGCTCCACACCGCCCACGCACCCGAGATAGACAGAGTGAGCGAATGAAGGAGGGAGAGCAAAAAGGGGAGGCGGGACGAGATGGAGAAAGTTTGTGATAGCAGACACAACCTTTTCATCTACGCCGGAACGTCAGAATTAGACGGGGTAGTCTCAAAATGCACATTGGCAGAAAAATATAAAAGTAAGCAAGATTGATATTTTAACATGGCCAGCATTTGCCAAATTCTTTTTTGGGGGTATAACTGAGGTGATTTGTTAGCGTACGGCATCCTAGGAATGGCCGTGCTGTTCCGCATCCGAGCGGATTTCTCTGGAAGTTCTATTCCGGGATCCCGGCCACAGTGATGTGTCAAATGAGAGGGAATGTTGTGTTTTGGGAAATCTAATTTGAGGCTTGTTTGTTTTCCTAGACTTCTTTTTAAAACTGGGAGGCGGACTTCCAAGTTCCAACGTCTCTCCGTTATCCCTCGCAAACAAGAAAAATGTCACTTCCAACAACAACCTCACCAAGAAAAGGTTGTGGAGAGTTGACTGAAACGGGCCCCACAGTCCAACCCACACATTTCTCCATTTCTCTTTTTCATAAAACACAAAACTCTCTCCGTTTTACAGTTGAATCCATTGAATTAGGCAACTAATTAATTGAAAGGTTATTTTACTCTGTCACGGCGACATATGTATGCGCACATACATATACACATATAAAAAAACACAGAAATATTAGCATCCATCTCCTGCCGCTAATTGCGATTGACTCCCAGTGGGAGGAGACAGGGGTCCTTGGTCGATAATTAATCCGCGTTTGGAAAAGTAAATGACATTCATTAGCAGGGAACGGCGCCAAGTGCCATTATTTACATGGCAATAATCTGGAGCATTCTGGCAGCGCTCTTTTCATATTACGGAAATAACTCAGGGAAGAGGATGAGTACAATCGCTCCTCTCCCTTTTCCTGTCTTCACACCAAGAACAATTAGGCCTGGGAGAACAGATGGGGACGCTTCGGAGTAAAAAAAAGCCCTGTGAACGTCTTCTCATCTTTTTCTTATCTCACGTTAACACAGACACACAGACAACGCAACGGTAAAACACGTACACACAAAAAAATGCAATGCAGTGAAGACGCATTCGGGGCACTCGTGGAAACATATTGAAGAAACTGAACACACAAGACTCGTGCACCCAAAAACATACTCACTTGCACCTTAACACAGTCACATATTCTGAAAACACATACTGAAAAATGGTATAGAAATGAAAGCTCTACTGCAAACAGTTAACGGATAAAACAAATAAACACCCACAATATTGATGATAAAACACAAAAATATGTTTTTGTTAGCCAGAGTTCACTGGTTGTAACTTTGGACTTCATGTGCGTCATTGGGCACAGTAATCAATATCATGTACATGATATAATACAGGATATACACTGAGTATACCAATTAGGAACTCACTGCTAATATTGAGTTGCACCTCATTTTGCCCTCAGAAGAGCCTCAGTTCGTCAGGGCATGGACTCTACAAGATGTCGAAAGCGTTCCACAGGGATGCTGGCCCATGTTGACTTCAATGCTTCCCACAGAGTGTGAAAAACCCAGCAGCGTTGTAGTTGTTGACACGAACCGGTGCGCCTGGCACCTTCTACCATACCCCGTTCAAAGGCACTTAAATATTTTGTCATTCCCCCTCTGAATGGCACTCATTAACACTCCTTGTCTCAAGGCTTAAAATACTTTAACTCGTCACCTCCCCTTCATCTACACTGATTGAAGTGGATTTAACAAGTTGCATCAATAAGAGATCATATCTTTCACCTGGATTCACCTGGTCAGTCTGTCATGGAAAGAGCAGGTGTTCTTAATGTTTTGTATACTCAGTGTACATTCCATATTGTTTAGCTAGATAAATATACTAGCTAAGAAATCTGCATGAACTACCGTACTTTCCTCATCTGAAAACACGTCAGCACTTCAACAGCGCACGCTTTGTATACACCCCCCCCCCCCAAACATACACACAATAAACAATGGGTGCGTTAACATTGCCTAAGGCGCCATAACAACTGGAAAAATGACATAACAGGGCATTGTTGGGCAACACCAGTTTGCTCACAATGGTGCTGGTCTCTTGATATTGTACTGCTACAACATACAGGGAAAAAAATAATACAATTGCGTATAGAAGGAACTAGCCGTGAACGCTTGTGCTAGGCGGATCAGCACGAAAGCCTCCAGCATGCCCGTTTTCAGTTACAGACTCTCTTTAAGTAGAGAGTTATAGACTGACTTGTGCGGTCGTTTCCACAGGCACACTTGGTTGTGATAGAATAAAGAGGATGGAGAGTTCATGTAAAAGTTCATTCAAAGTGGATGCCATCTGGTCCGGCGTGACGCAACGACAACGTTCTCTCTTATTACGCTGTTGTATTGGTCGTTTTTTAAATATATAAATATCACCTGGGTAGCTCTCCTACTACAAGCCATGTCCATATTTCCTGTTTCTTCCTTTCTGTCATTCCCTCCTCCTCTAACTCACTGAACCTTACCCTCTACTTCAAGTCTCACCTTTTATTTGCCAAATATTACATGTTAAATGTTTACCTTGCAAGTCCCACCCGACAGTGCATTATTCAACGTCAAACAAGTATAACTAATGAAAAAACATAAAAAATATTTTTAAAACATAGAGAAATCAGAAATAAGAGAGGAAGATAAAGGGTAAATGTACAATGTGTATGTGAGGTAGACACTGTGCATGTAGGCAGGCATTAGGAGAAAGTGACATAGCAGGATAAACAATAATAATAATAGGAAACAGTATGGCAGCAGCATAAGTGGTGGGTGTGTGTGTGTGCGTGGTGGGGAGAGTGTGTATATAAGTGTGTGTGTGTGTGAGCGGTGGGGAGAGTGTGTATGTAAGTGTGTGTGTGTGTGTGTGCGCAAGAGTGTCAGTGTATGCATGATAGGCGGATATACATGTACAGAGCCTTCAGAAAGTTTTTATACCCCTGGACTTATTCTACATTTTATTGTGCTACAGCCTGAAGAATCTGTTGTGTTTGCATTTTTTTGTTGTTGGATACTTTGTGTGTTATTTCATAGTTTTGATGTCTTCACTATTATACTACAACGCAGAAAATAGTAAAAATGAAGTAATAAAACCCTTGAATGAGTAGGTGTGTCTAAACCTTTGACTTGTACTGTAAGTATTCACACCCCTTTGCCATGACGCTCCAAATTGAGCTCAGGTGCATCTACTGTCATTTCCTTTGATCATCCTTGATTATTAAGAAAGAAAAACCATCTGTTTATATAAGGTCCCACAGTCGACAGTGCAGGCCAGAGAAGAAACTATACCAGGAAGTACAAGGAACTGTCCGTAGATCTCCGAGATATAATTGTAATGAGGCGTAAATCTGGTGAAGGGTATAAAACAAGTGTTGAAAGTTTCCAAGAGCACAGTGGTCTCCATCATTGGGAAACAACAAAAAATAAGGAACTACCCAGACTCTGCCTAGAGATGACCGTTTGACCAAACTGAGCAACCAGGCAAGAAGGACCTTGTTCAGGGAGAACCCAATAAACTAAGATTTAAGTCCCAACAGGACAATGACCTCAAGAATACAGCCAAAGCAATGAGGGAATAGCTTCAGAACAACAACGTGAAAGTTCTCGAGTGGCTCAGCCAAAGTCTTGAATCCCAATGAAAATCTGTGAAAAGACTTGAAGATTGCTGTCCACCGCCACTCCCCATCTAATTTAACAGAGCTTGAGAAAATCGGCAAGGAAGAATGAGAAAATCCCCAAAATCCAGATGTGCAAAGCACAGCTGTAATCGCTGACAAAGGTGCTTCTAAAAAGTATTGATCAGGGGTGTGAATACTTATGTAAATTAGATACTGCATTTCATTTTCAATACATTCGCAAAAAACTCTAAAAACATGTTTTCACTTTATGGGGTATTGTGTGTAGAGGTCGACCGATTAATTGGAATGGCCGATTAATTAGGGCCGATTTAAAGTTTTCATAACAATCGGAAATGGGTATTTTTGGGTGCCGTTTTTTTTTTTGTTGTCTACCTTTATTTAACTAGGCAAGTCAGTTAAGAACACATTCTTATTTTCAATGACAGCCTAGGAACAGCCTGGGTGAACTGCCTTGTTCAGGGGCAGAACGACAGATTTTCACCTTGTCAGCTAGGGATATGCAATCTTGCAACCTTACAGTTAACTAGTCCAACGCTCTAACCACCTGCCTCTCATTGCACTCCACGAGGAGCCTGCCTGTTACGGGAATGCAGTAGAAGCCCAGGTAAGTTGCTAGCTAGCATTAAACTTATCTTATAAAAAACAATGAATCAATGAATCATTATCAATCATAATCACTAGTTATAACTACACATGGTTGATGATATTACTAGTTTATCTAGCGTGTCCTGCGTTGCATATAACCGATGCAACGCTGGGGGAGGATTTAACAAAAGCGCATATGCAAAAAAACGTTGGACGACTCTACCTAACCATAAACACCAATACCTTTCTTAAAATCAATACACAGAAGTATATATTTTTAAACCCGCATATTTAGCTAAAAGAAATCTAGGTTAGCAGGCAATATTAACCAGGTGAAATTGTGTCACTTCACTTGCGTTCATTGCACGCAGAGTCAGGGTATATGCAACAGTTTGGGCCGCCTGGCTCATTACGAACTAATTTGCCAGAATGTTGCGTAATTATGACATACATTGCACAACCTTCAATGTTAACAGGAATATTTACACTTAGGGATGCCACCCGTTAGATAAAATACCGAATGGTTCAGTATTTCACTGAAATAAATGTTATTTTTTCTTTTTCGAAATGATAGTTTCCGGATTCGACCATATTAATGACCAAAGGCTCGTATTTGTGTGCGTTATGTTAGTCTATGATTTGATAGAGCAGTCTGACTCAGCGATGGTAGGCAGCAGCAGGCTTGTAAGCATTCATTCAAACAGCACTTTCGTGCGCTTTGCCAGCAGCTCTTCGCTAAGTACAGCACTGTTTATGACTTCAAGCCGATCAGCCTAATGGCTGGTGTAACCGATGTGAAAGGGCTAGCTAGTTAGCGGCGTGCGCGCTAATAGTGTTTCAAACGTCACTCGCTCTGAGACTTGGAGTAGTTGTTCCCCTTGCTCTGCAAGGGCTGCAGCTTTTGTGGAGCGATGGGTAACGCTGCTTCGAGTGTGGCTGTTGTCGATGTGTTCCTGGTTCGAGCCCAGGTAGGGGCGAGGAGGGGGACGGAAGCTATACTGTTACACTGGCAATACTGTAGTGCCTAAAAGAACATCCAATAGTCAAAGGTATATGAAATACAAATGGTATAGAGAGAAATAGTCCTATAAATACTATATTAACTACAACCTAAAACCTCTTACCTTGGAATATTGAAGTCTCATGTTAAAAGGAACCACCAACTTTCATATGTTCTCATGTCCTGAGCAAGGAACTTAAACGTTAGCTTTTTTACATGGAGAAGTAAAAGTGCAATATGTGCCAACACTTTGTTTTTGCATTATTTAAACCAAATTGAACATGTTTCATTATTTATTTGAGGCTAAATGGATTTTATTGATGTATTATATTAAGTTAAAATAAGTGTTCATTCAGTATTGTTGTAATTGTCATCATTACAAATAAAAAATAAATAAAAACGGCTGATTAATCGGTATTGGCTTTTTTTGGTCCTCCAATAATTGGTATCGGCGTTGAAAAATGATAATCGGTCGACCTCTAATTGTGTGTTGTTCTGTGATATTATTCCATTTGGAATTCAGACTAACAGCAAAATGTGGAATAAGTTAAGCAGTATGAATACTTTCTGAAGGCAATATAAAACAGGGCTGAATAGTGACTGATAACAGGAATAAATAAATACTTATAGTAATACACTAATGCTAATACATACATGTCAACAGTAGTAATAGTGACCAGTAGTAGGATAAATAGATAGATGGTAATGGCAATCAATAATCAATGAACAGCAGCGTAGCGGTAGTAATAAATGTAATCAATAATAATTTTTAGCAGCAGTGTAGGTGAGAGGGGTAGCAGTATTTGTCAGCCATTTAACAGTCTTATGGCAAGGGGATAGAAGCGGTTTAGGAGTCTGTTGGTTTGAGTATTGATGCACCTGTACCACCTGCCAGATGGGACGATGGAGAAAAGTCAATTTCTCAGGTGGCTAGAGTCTTTGGCAATTGTTCGGGCCTTTCTCAGACACTCTTGCTCTCTATGTTAAGCGTAAATCATAGTCCACAGACGATGAGATGTGATGGTCCAGCGTCCTACTATGACATGGCTACGCGGCTCTGAGACCCTCCTCAGCCGGGGACGCACAGCCCGAAGGCACACCTCCCCACAATTCCCAACCAACGCGTCTCCGGTACATGTCTTCTATTCATTTGAATGTGTTGACAGTTGCTTGAGCTGCGCTAAGAATTTGAAAAGTAGGAACACCAACAGTCCAATATTCTAGAAACATGGCGTACCTGTACACGTTTGGTTCACTGACAGACTCTCTATGGACAGACTGTGTTATGTCGCACATTCCAAAACAATACACACTGAGCATGTTGTAAAAAAACATCTGTAAGTAGTTGTCCTCATGTGACACAGTCTTTGACACTGTACTGACAATTACACCCCCCACCCCCTCCAGAACAGTATCATCCACCCCACTGACCTGGATCCTGAGGGCCTTTTCCCTTTGTCCCATGTCAGGCACTGGGTCACAGCCCCGAAAACCAAGACGCCCGCCATTGTCCCGCCTGTTACCGATCTTTGTTCCACTAAGTACAATGATTAAGGTATCAATCCTGAGTGCAACAGAAATATCCTGACTGACAGCTTTCTAGGAGTGAATGCTATTCTCCACCTCTCTCCTCTCTAGTTCTTCCAGTCTCCCACTGCCCCTGTGGCGATGTCACGAGACGGGGAGAGGATGAGAGTCCCCACCGGGTCAGATCCAGTGACGGCGTCACAGATCAGGCAACATCCCTAAGCCCTCCTCAGTCTTACTCTCAGAGATACAGTTACACCTCCAAAACCATAGATCCTGACAAAAGGACAAACTGTAGCTCAGGACACGCAGGCCTCACCCCTTCTCAGAAATACGTCCCACACCCACCACACACACACACACCCCCTAGGGTCATGGAGTTACCCTAACCTGATGCAGAAAGTCCCTCGTCAGAGGCTGTGTTGTGTATTCTTTCCCACCTCTTGTATACAAAGGGATACTATACCATTTTTTCAGCAGTTGTTATGAAGGAACAGAAGACATATGTCCTATGTGTTGTTATTGTGTTTATTGTGTTTTTTGAAAAAACATAGACGTCAACACGGTCGTCAATCTTCCTTCCGCTGCTCTGACGCAGGCTATTTGAGGAAAGAGAGAGGCCGAGAGCGACCTTCTTCTGAGTTTCCGAGTCTAAACTTCTCAGAGAAATCCGATAAAGCCCGAGGTCCGGCTCGCGCCGCCACTCATTTGTTCACTCGCTCGCCAAGTTCCCTGCGACCTCCTCCCCCAGCCCTCCGATCGATCTGCTTACCTCCCAGATACATTTAACCCCGACCGGGTCCTCCCACGTCGTGTCTAAATATTAAATGATAATAAAGTCTCACACCCATCCTGTGTCAGGCCATTACAGCCGACATCGATTCTACAGCTCTCCTGGCCAATTAGAAGGCGGCCGTCGTAATGCGTCTCGGCACATCAAAGGACCAGAGCCATTGATCCACTCCTGGATCTTAACATTTACCGGAAAGAAAAAAGAAAAAAAATAAGCAATATTCGGAAGAGGGAAAAAAATGCATTTTATTCAGCGGGTCGGATGCAGAGGAAGGGAGGGATAGAGAAATAAAGATGGAGAATGGCTCAATAATGGCCACTCGGACAGTTTAAAGAGTGTTAGGCCCTTCCGTCCCCTGGTCTCGATCCCAGGAAGAATCCTGGGGCTGGACGGTAGAAAGTATCGGTGAAGCTTTGACACCCAGTTTCATAACACGTTATGACATGGTCATAACCATGGCATAATACGTCATAACCATGGCATAACCACGTCATAACCATGGCATAACCATGGCATAACCACATCATAACCACGTCATAACCACGGCATAACCACGTCATAACCACATCATAACCACGTCATAACCATGGCATAACCACGGCATAACCACATAACCACGTCATAACCATGGCATAACCACGTCATAACCACGTCATAACCACGGCATAACCACGCCATAACCACATCATAACCACGTCATAACCATGGCATAACCACGTCATAACCATGGCATAATACGTCATAACCATGGCATAACCACGTCATAACCATGGCATAACCACGTCATAACCATGGCATAATACGTCATTACAGCTGACAACTCCTCACATCCTTGCTATAATACGGTCAAAACACTGTCAGGACATATATTAAGACCTGTTGTGACATATGCGTTACTTTAATGGCAGGTTGTGACACCTACATAAGAGTGTCAAAGCCCACAAAACCTACCACACGAGGCAAAACCCATTCCATTACACCGTAGCCTACGCGTCAACAGTATTTTAATTGACCATATTAAATGATCACTGTAATTGCGCACACGTTGATGCCAGACATGCACATACCCCGACGCTTTGTTGCTGATGACTGGGATGAATGCAGGAGCAGATTTCAGGAGCAGGACAAGACACCCTCTTTTTGACTGACATAAGGGCTTGTGCGTGATAATCATTTAAGCCAGAAAGGCCTACGATGGTCATAATGCTTCTTGACAGTGTCATAACGTGTATTCTCTACAAGTTAAATGTGGGTTAACCAGCCATAAAATAATGCAATATATGTCACAATAGGGATACAAATATGGGTCAAGACAGTGTTATGGCCATATTATGACAAGCTATGTAAGCTGTTATGACATATCATATGCTTATGACCGTGTCATAACATGTTATGACACAGGGTGTCAAGTGTTTTCCAAAGTATCCTATCCATGTTATAAACTACAGCACTGTAATTCTGCTTGTCATGAGGCCTAACGCTTCTCTAAACCAGTTCTATTTTCAAACACTGACTGAACATGAAAAAGGAAGTTAAACAAACTGAGGTTTCCAATTAAAATGGCACAAACACTAAGATGTTGTTGTAAGCCCATTGTTAGTATAGGTGGGTTTCCATAAAGTGACAGATTCATTGTGAAGCCTGTTAGCATGAGAACATTTGCGGGATTGGGCTCTTTAGGGTTCTGTGGGAAGGAGAAAAGCAAGGCCAGGAGCCTGATGTGTCCAGAATAGTTTTTATAGAGGTCTCAGTAAGCTAGCATGTACATCTACCCTTGTCGACTCCTACACCACAGAAGAGGTCTTCTGTGGTGTAGGAGACAGACAGACAGACAGACAGACAGACAGACAGACAGACAGACAGACAGACAGACAGACAGACAGACAGACAGAGAGACAGACAGACAGACAGAGAGACAGACAGAGAGACAGACAGACACAGACAGAGAGACAGACAGACACAGACAGAGAGACAGACACAGACAGACACAGACAGACACAGACAGACACAGACAGACACAGACAGACACAGCGAGAGAGACAGAGAGAGAGCGAGTGAGACAGAGACAGCGAGCCAGAGACAGAGAGAGCGAGCGAGACAGAGAGAGCGAGCGAGACAGAGAGAGAGAGCGAGCGAGACAGAGAGCGAGCGAGACAGAGAGAGAGAGCGAGCGAGACAGAGAGAGACAGAGAGAGAGCGAGCGAGACAGAGAGAGAGAGCGAGCGAGACAGAGAGAGAGAGTGAGCGAGACAGAGAGAGAGAGAGTGAGCGAGACAGAGAGAGAGAGCGAGCAAGACAGAGCGAGCGAGACAGAGCGAGCGAGACAGAGCGAGCGAGACAGAGCGAGAACAGAGAGCGAGACAGAGAGAACGCACAACTCACGTTCATAAACCAGAAACATTCCTCATACAAAAGATGCTAATTATTGCCACTGCTGACACCATTTTATAATAGCGTCTGGTTGTGCCGTCTTTATCTACTGGGGCTCTGATAGCCCTGGCCTAGAGGCGACCTCACTGCTGTCACTGTACCAAAGCCTGGAGGAAGGGTTGTTCAATGTCCAGGACTACAATGGCACTTTTCATAGAGGCTATAATACACCAAAACACTGGGCAATAATTTGACCATTACTGACTGGCACGTAACTATTCACACCATGGGCGAGGGTGTGTATGGATTACTGACTAAACATGTTTTTGTGAGTTGCCGTTTGTTGCGAGAGTCAAAAGGCCTGAATGAATGGCAACTAGGCCTATGAAGACGGATTGACTTGTCCCATTGAGTAGGGTCGGAATACGAGACAACAACAAAACTTCCATTGTAGCGATAGCTAGTGAATAGATGCTTAGCCAACTTCAAATTCTAATAGTTTAATATGAGAGATGGATGACAACAAGCTCTTTTTAGGAGGCCTCCTCAAGAACTCCTTCGCCAGACGATAATGCCATGGAAAAAAATACTGTAAACTTTCTGAAGCTACATGTCACTGGATAGCCTTCAAAACGTGTAAACCATTACAACACGTGGAAGATGTTTGTCCTGATATTTGTTGGCGCCATCCCCCTACATGTTGGAGAAAAATCCCGTTGTCAACTTTCAGGACCTCCCAACTCCTTCAATAGCCTGTGTTCCATGTACAAGCGTTTCGCTACACCCGCAATAACATCTGCTAAATATGTGTATGTGACAAACATTTTTTGATTTGACGTTCAAGCTCGTCTTCCCACTGTCCCGTTTGGATGTGGTAGCCCTGACTAGTTTAGGCTTTGCTTGCAGGGTGCTTCACTTCAACTTTTCGCTTAAGACGACACCAAAATATTTAATTAAAATTTGTGAAAGGAAACCAGCGATTAGAATGGTTTATGTCAAGTCTGTCCTGAAATGCTCCATGGTTTCATCGGCATCTTATTAAATAAAACAGCATCTGCCCAAAAAGAGTCAGGAAAAATGTATTGGGGACAGAGGTTTCTCTGTCTGTCAGGACAGAGGACAAACAGAGGACTAACATTAACACAATGGTGGTGCAACGTTGTAGGAACGTTAATCCTGGCTGACAGTCCAGCTCCTCACATGTGTGTGTGATGCTGGGGGATGTACACAGGTCAGCAGAGGTTGGGGATTCACAGGCTCTGCAAACAGGCTGGGAAACTGACACAAGACTGCTAGGCCCAGACGCCAATGTCCTCGTAACCTCGCCTTAACGTCTTAGCAATGTTGGCCCTGGCGCCATTGGAGCTGAGGGTTTAGGACCAAAAGCCAGCAGACAGGAAGCAGCGCAGTGACCCGGCAAACATTCTGACAAATAAACAAACTGGCCGAGTAACTGAACTTGAGGAGTTGTGGATTTTAAAGGGGGTTCCGGGCCGATTCAGTGCTACTTGCATGGAAGTATGCAAGTATTTCTTGTACTGCAGACTCAAAGTGTTTGTATATGCAAACACCCACAGCTCATAGATACAGAAGGTTCAAAACACAAAAACAAGCTCAAGTACTTTTTTTTTCACCTTTATTTAACTAGGCAAGTCAGTTAAGAACAAATTCTTATTTTCAATGACGGCATAGGAACAGTGGGTTAACTGCCTTGTTCAGGGGCAGAACGAATATAAGAACACACAGACAAAAACATATTGTGCTGATTTGAACTGTGAGGATGAACAGTGCCAGGGCCTACAATTAACACCCACCACCTGCCAAATGCGGGTAGATTTTGGCAATGGTCGGTAAGATCGATGTCTATTTCACCAGCCACATTGGCGGGTGGTTAGGGCTCCACAGTGTGAGCATTTCACTTGCATTTGTGAATAAAATGTAAAGTACGATCACATTTATAGTAAAAATAAATGCAAAAGTAGCTGTTTTTAAAGTAATTGCGCCGTTTTGTTTTATAGTTGGTAAATGAATCGCACAAAGCAAAAAAAGAAAAAACTACAAATTCTATATAGCCTATCCCACCTCACGCTGCAAAACTGCCTGGCTGGGTGCACAAGTGAAGCGCTGAGTGAAAGATACGTTTTTTAGAGGCGCTGTCAGGCATAAAAGTAGGTCTAATTAACGTAAAACGAAAGTCTACTGAGGTGAGACATTGTCCTTGTATTTCTTGACAATTTACATTGTTTTGATCACAAGATAGGTTGTTTTTCGATGTTTGAGTTTCAACTGCTAGGGAAGAGAAGATAACGCTTCTACTAGTCGGACTCAATTTCACAGGCACAAACATGACTCAAATCGCGCTACCACGGTAACCACCCGCCCTCAAAGGGACAGGTGAAACTTTTTGTCTGTCTCGTCTGTGATATTTTGGTTAAAATATGTAATTATTCAATATAACCCATTAGTTACTTCTTACTAGTAATACATGTATTATTTTAGAAACATTACAAAGCATGCTCATCCATTTTTGTATGTTTTGTTGGTATCATTTTAGCAGATTTTTATTTATTTTGGATGTTAAAAAAAATTCAGAGTGGCTGGTAGATTTTTAAATCTACCTGCCACAGAAGCTGGTGGACCAAAAAGTACATTTTATGCCCTGAACAGTGCTGTCTGAATGTCCAGGAATCGTTAGTAAAAGTCAGGCTCGGAATGCTGTGCCTGTCCTGATCAAAAGGCCACGTCCAGGTAATTATTTCCTGGAAGTAAGAGTCAAATTAGAGGTCTGAGTTCAAGGCACCTTATTGACCTCAAGCCACTCCTGTCAAAAGGCTGCAGAGGTAGCAGAAACCTCATTTTGGCTGATAATTGGGTTAAGCAGTCCTTTCACCCCATGTAAAAAGCTTCTCTCTCGTTGTTCCCTACTTCTCTGCTCCTACGATGGATGTTTCTAAGAAGAAGAAATCGTTATCATGTAAATACAAGTCCAAAAATGAGGAGCTGTAGCTGGACAGGTCAGCGTCTTCCTGCTTTTCACATCCTTGCGAAAGCTTTGGCAGAGCCAAGGTGAGGGTTTGGGCCCCGGAAGAGGAAGGGAGAGGCGGGGAAATATAATTTTTGTCCAAGGCCATCCCCGCCCGGGACAGCTAGCGACAGGGTGATGTTGACCCTGGAGGTGCAAACCAACCTCCTTGTCGCCACGGAGATGCTGGGTGCCCGGGTCGGGTCATGCTGAGGAGCCTGCCGTCCAGCTGGCATGGGGCCTGGGCTAGCACTGGGGTGCCAAGCCAACTACCCCCCTGCCTGCCCGCCTGCCTGGCTGCTTGGCCCAAACACTAAACCGTCGGCCAGGGAAGGGTGAGGGCAGTGCCAGCTGGGATAGCGCTTTACCACCGAGCCCACTCTCCAAACAAACAACCCAGCGGGCCAGAAGCCACGGGAAACATGGAACTTGTCATTACTGACAGAACTGCATGCCTCGTCTAGGCCAGCCCTGCACTTGTCAGGAGCTGTCACAGAGCAAGGATATACCAATAATTATCTGCTTCAGAGAGCCTTTATGCCAAAAAAATAATAACAAGATGACCAACTTTTTACCTGGGGTTAATATAGAAAACATGACAATAAAAAGAGGTGGATAAGTAATGTGAAAAGCCTTTAAGGACTGACGTCACAAAAACATACAAGAGCAATTGATCAGGGGTTATCCAGACATCCAAAGCCTACTCTGCCTTGTCCTTAAGTTGGCCTCAGAGAGGAAACAGACATTCTAGACATCACTACTCTGCTCTAGAAGGCCTTTTTGGGAAAACAGACGATTTATGTTGGTTTTTCTTTGATGAGGTCAGAAAATATATTGAACCAAAATATACTGAACCAAAATATAAAATGCAACATGCAACAATTTAACATTTTATTGAGTTACAGTTCATATGAGGAAATCAGTCAATTGAAATAAATTCAACAGGCCCTAATCTATGGATTTCACATAACTGGGAGTACAGATATACATCGGTTGGTCACAGAAACTTAAAAAAAATAAAAATAAATGAGGCCACAGGATCTCATCAAATTATTTCTGTGCATTGCCATTGTCCGTAGCTTATGCCTGCCCATACCATAACCCCACCGCCACAAGGGGGCACTCTGTTCCCAACGTTGACATCAGGAAATCGCTCGCCCACACAACACCATACCAGTTGGACAAACTGCCAAATTCTCTAAAACGAGGTTGGAGGCAGTTCATGGTAGAGAAATTAACATTAAATTCTCTGGCAACAGCTGTGGTGGACATTCCTGCAGTCAGCATGCCAATTGCACACTCCCTTAAAACTTGAGGTATCTGTGGCATTGTGTTGTGTGACAAAACTGTGCCTTTTATTGTCCCCGGCACAAGGAGCACCTGTTTAATGATCATGCTGTTTAATCAGCTTCTTGATATGCCACACCTGTCAGGTGGAGGGATTATCTTGGCGAAGGAGAAATGCTCACTAACAGGGATGTAAACAAATCTGTGCACGACATTTGAGTGAAATTATATTTTTGTGCGTATGGAAAATGACTGGAATCTTTTACTTCAGCTCATGAAACATGGTTCCGACACTTTACATGTTGCATTTATATTTTTACTCAGCGTAAATACCAGCCACGGTCTCACTCCCACCTACTTTGAACAGTTTCAAAAATCAGAACGGATTATGGCAAAACGTGTTTTAGTTACCGAACACTGAGGTCTTGGAATTCTATTCACGCCAGTTTGAAACACCAGGATCTTGTTTCTTTGGAGGTGTTTAAAAGGTTGGTTGACTTGCATGTTACTGAGGAATGTGACTGTCATCAGGATTTCATGCGGTGGTGCATGATTGATTTTTATCTCTGTATGTCTGAATGTAAATCGTAATGAATGTGTGTCGACGTCTATAATGTTTATAGTGTGTCGTCTGATATTTGTCTTAAACATTGTTCCCCCCTGCTGCTGTCTTGGTTGGACCAGGTCTCTCTTGGAAAAATATATTTTTATCTCAAGGATTCAAACCTTCTCAAACACCTTCCAGAAGGACAACCATCTTTGCAGCACTCCACCAATCAGGCCTTTATGGTAGAGTGGCCAGACACATGACAGCCCTTTTGGAGTTAGCCAAAGGGCACCAAAAGACCTTGATAAACAAGATTCTCTGGTCTGATGAAACCAAGATTGAACTCTTTAGCCTGAATGCAAAGCGTCACGTCTGGAGGAAACCTGGCACCATCCCTACGGTGAAGCATGGTGGTGGCAGCATCATGCTGTGGGGATGTTTTTCAGCGGCAGGGACTGGGAGACTAGTCAGGATCAAGGGGAAGATGAATGGAGCAAAGTACAGAGAGTACAGAGAGATCCTTGATGAAAACCTGCTCCAGAGCACTCAAAACCTCAGACTGGGGTGAAGATTCACCATCCAACAGGACAACGACCCTAAGCACTAAGCCAAGACAACGCAGGAGTGGCTTTGGGACAAGTCTCTGAATGTCCTTGAGTGGCCCAGCCAGAGCCCGGACATGAACCCGATCGAACATCTCTGGAGAGACCTGAAAATAGCTGTGCAGTGACGCTCCCCATCCAACCTGACAGAGCTTGAGAGGATCTGAAGAGAATAATTGGAGAAACTCCCCAAAAATAAAGTGTTGATCTCCACTTTCTGGAAGTCAGTGGGATTAGAGTACGATAGCTAAGGAGATGGAGAAAATTCTGGCATTTGATTTCAAATATGCAGACAGAGTCGAAAAGAGAACACACTGAAGGCCATTGCATAAAACACCTGTCTCCAGATTACATAATCAAACCAAGGGCAAACATGGCACCGTGACAGAGGGAGAAGCGTCCATCCATGTATACAGGTAAGAGAGTCTAGCTAGCTACATTTTCAGATATTACACGTTTCTAATTTTGTCAGAAAGTTGTTTTCATTTAAAGTTAAAGTGTATTGTTCGCTAGCTAGCTAACGTTAGCTGGCTTGCTAGCAAGTTAAAGTTACGCGTATAATCTGTGTAGTAATATTATTTGTAACTCAGAGCCATTTGCATTGCTAGTTATAGCCTAATGTTAGCTAGCTAACATTGAACCTGGTTGGTTAGTTACCTGTAGATTCCTGCAGGGTAGTAATGTTATGAGTTGGGATTATGGTTCATGGTAGCTTGTAAATTCTCTCTGGCTATCTACTCCAATTTCAGAGCACTCTCATCTGAGTGTGCCAAAGCGCAGAATAAATAAAGAATTTACGAAGCGCTCAACACCCGTTGAATATGGCCGGTGTCAGTAAACGTTGGCAAAAAAGCATAATTAAAATGTTTCCAGCAGCACAGTTGCAGTCACTAACGCTCTGGATAACATAAAAACAGCCTAAACGGCTCTGCTAGGGCGAGTAAAACGGTCAGTGAAATGTTCTCTCATTTGTGTCTGGAAGTAGCTAGCAAGCTAGCCAACATTAGCCAGTTAGCTTGGGTGCTTGACTGCTGTTAGGTCAGAACGCTCGGATCAACCCTACTGCTCGGCCAGAGCATCCAGTTTGCGCTCTGAACACTCCAAGAGCAAAGCGCTCTGAATTTACGAACAGAATCTGACAACGCTCTGAGTTTACGAATGCCCAGAGCACACTCTGGCACTCCAGATAAAATTAACAAACACACCCGTAGTATAAGCCAGCCTTTAGTCTTGAAATCTTTGGTTGTTTAGTACATAGCCTCAGATGTGAATCCTTAAAGAGATGGGTGGGGCTAAATCTTAAGAGGGTGTGAACAATGCTGAATGTGTGTAGACAAAGAACAGCTCTGCAGTAGGTACCAAACATTTATGATCCATTTTCTCAAAATTGAGGTTACAAGTTTATCAACTTTCAAAGCATAATATAAAATTTTCGAGCTCTGAGTCTCTACTTTTATCCTATGTGAAAAACACAATTTCAAATTTTGCTACATAAGACGAATCGAGCCGGTCGGTCATATATTGGCTTAGATATGATGGTAGGGAGATTTGAATTTATAACATCGATCTTCAATCAATCCCTACTACAATCCCGCCGACTGGCCCCGCTATAATATTACATTTTTGGGGAAAATTCAATTTTCACAAAACGTATCCAGGCGAAATGCAGATAAACAAACAAAAAGAAGTTGTGTCACAAACTGCTGGAGGTGATGGAGATATAAAAAATTAAAAAATGAGTATGCGAGCAGCATAATTAATATCTACAAACTAATGTCTTTTCTCAAGCACACAACATATTTCTCAGCGGGCATGCTCAAGTCATTTGTGGAGCATCAGAATTGCCAATGATGAAGGTATTCAGAGGAGAATCCGCTGTGTGTTCTCTCTGTTCTTGGCCTGTACTCATAACGTCTCAGAGTAGAAGTGCTCATCTAGGATCAGGTCCCTGTCTTATTCATTAGGATTTAAACTGCAAAACTGATCCTATAATCAGCATTCCTACCGTGAGACGCTTTGTGAATATGGGCCATGTTTGAACAGCACTGAAGTATGGGAAAAACTCCCAGCAGGTCAAACAAACACCTTTCACCAAGATGCATTCCATGTATTATTATTGTAAGGAGTTCACATTAACAAAATACATCTTCCTTGTGAAAGACAATAAATAAGTCAACATATTTTGCGTCGTATTTAAGTCATAAGCCACAGCACGCTGTAGAAAATAATTGTATGACTTATCACATAGGTGAAATAGGTGACGCTAACTGATCAATAAGTAACCAAACGCTTAATTCTAACACTTTTGTAGCAGATTTCAAGCACGCCGCCCTCTGTGTGTGTGTTTAACTTATAGGGAACATGATCCAATGCTGTCATGTACAGTCCCTTGCGAAAGTATTCGGCCCCCTTGAACTTTGCGACCGTTTGCCACATTTCAGGCTTCAAACATAAAGAAATAAAACTGTATTTTTTTGTGAAGAATCAACAACAAGTGGGACACAATCATGAAGTGGAACGACATTTATTGGATATTTCAAACTTTTTTAACAAATCAAAAACTGAAAAATTGGGCGTGCAAAATGATTCAGCCCCTTTACTTTCAGTGCAGCAAACTCTCTCCAGAAGTTCAGTGAGGATCTCTGAATGATCCAATGTTGACCTAAATGACTAATGATGATAAATACAATCCACCTGTGTGTAATCAAGTCTCCGTATAAATGCACCTGCACTGTGATAGTCTCAGAGGTCCGTTAAAAGCGCAGAGAGTATCATGAAGAACAAGGAACACACCAGGCAGGTCCGAGATCCTGTTGTGAAGAAGTTTAAAGCCGGATTTGGATACAAAAAGATTTCCCAAGCTTTAAACATCCCAAGGAGCACTGTGCAAGCGATAATATTGAAATGGAAGGAGTATCAGACCACTGCAAATCTACCAAGACCTGGCCGTCCCTCTAAACTTTCAGCTCATACAAGGAGAAGACTGATCAGAGATGCAGCCAAGAGGCCCATGATCACTCTGGATGAACTGCAGAGATCTACAGCTGAGGTGGGAGACTCTGTCCATAGGACAACAATCAGTCGTATATTGCACAAATCTGGCCTTTATGGAAGAGTGGCAAGAAGAAAGCCATTTCTTAAAGATATCCATAAAAAGTGTTGTTTAAAGTTTGCCACAAGCCACCTGGGAGACACACCAAACATGTGGAAGAAGGTGCTCTGGTCAGATGAAACCAAAATGGAACTTTTTGGCAACAATGCAAAACGTTATGTTTGGCGTAAAAGCAACACAGCTGAACACACCATCCCCACTGTCAAACATGGTGGTGGCAGCATCATGGTTTGGGCCTGCTTTTCTTCAGCAGGGACAGGGAAGATGGTTAAAATTGATGGGAAGATGGATGGAGCCGAATACAGGACCATTCTGGAAGAAAACCTGATGGAGTCTGCAAAAGACCTGAGACTGGGACGGAGATTTGTCTTCCAACAAGACAATGATCCAAAACATAAAGCAAAATCTACAATGGAATGGTTCAAAAATAAACATATCCAGGTGTTAGAATGGCCAAGTCAAAGTCCAGACCTGAATCCAATCGAGAATCTGTGGAAAGAACTGAAAACTGCTGTTCACAAATGCTCTCCATCCAACCTCACTGAGCTCGAGCTGTTTTGCAAGGAGGAATGGGAAAAAATGTCAGTCTCTCGATGTGCAAAACTGATAGAGACATACCCCAAGCGACTTACAGCTGTAATCGCAGCAAAAGGTGGCGCGACAAAGTATTAACTTAAGGGGGCTGAATAATTTTGCACGCCCAATTTTTCAGTTTTTGAATTGTTAAAAAAGTTTGAAATATCCAATAAATGTCGTTCCACTTCATGATTGTGTCCCACTTGTTGTTGATTTTTCACAAAAAAATACAGTTTTATATCTTTATGTTTGAAGCCTGAAATGTGGCAAAAGGTCGCAAAGTTCAAGGGGGCCGAATACTTTCGCAAGGCACTGTACCTCTAATGTTTAACTCACTTCAATATGGATTGAATACTGGACCTCTCTCCACTTCACACAAGACAGACAGAGAACATATGACTTTGTAAGAACACAAAAAGGACCTCAGGATTCCAATGAACTTTTGATCAGATTTGCTGGAGACAAAGTCAAAACTAAGTATTTTACCAAGACTTGAAAGTAAGCTGCAAAGAGGTGCCCCCCCCCCCCCTACATATCACACATTTCAAGACTATTTTACTGCAAAACATCCCACATTATTAACAAGCAAAGTGACACTGAACGCTCTCTCAAGTCATTTATTAAATTAAAGACCAAAAATTAATTGGAGCAATAAGAGAAAGGGAGAAAGGAAAGAAGGATGGCGAAAAGAAAATAGAACAGACAAAGATAAGACATAAAAATCTTCTGCCTTGTGTGAGGGAGAAAGACCGGCATAGAGAGAGAGAGAAAGAGAGAGAGAGATGTGTTAAAATAAAACGAAAGGACAAGTGGCAGCTGTGTGCCTTTATCTCGGAGAGGCTGAGTGAATTGAGTCACCAGCGGTGCGCGCGCACACACACACACACACACACACACACTCTCTCTCTCCTGGCTTGACACTTCCGTTTGGTCTATTCTCTCACACACACACAACGCTCGATTAAGATGAACCAATTAGAACATACCAGTTTTATCAGGGCGCTTCAATTATAAGTGTGTGATTGTATTGAGGCCTGCTCCACCTTCCCCCATCACATTTCACTGCAACTGACACTAAACGCTCCTCTTATGGTCCCACAAACAAAGCTCCATGCACGGAAAAGAGCAGGAGCTCAAAGACCACATCAACACACGTTTGTAGGCTGGGGGGGGGGGGGGGGGTGTAAAAGAACAAACACAAGATTGCCCAACAGCTGTTCTCCACAGATGTGGCATCCAGCGAATATCATGTCATGAACCCTGTCCAGCCTGGACATCAGTCACTTCCTGAAGGATCATTGACCACGCTGATGTGGGTCAAAGAAGCCAAGACACTTTGCTGTGATTTACTGAGGAGGACCCGAGTGATGCCTACAGTGGATGATTTCTACAAGCAAGAGGTTTGGTCCAATGGCTAACATACAATACAGATAAAGGAAAATGTAATCCTAAGGCCGGGATTCAATTAATTACAGATAGGGCCATACAAATGTTCTGAACTGTTTAACGGACTTGAGGTGAGGCATAGTTCTGCTATCTTTTCATAATTGACGTGCTGAAATAGTCTACTAAAGTAATCAGACCTATTCTTACTATATTTGACTGCTTCAGCTTATATTCAGCATTTAACACGTATCCCACTAAGTAACCATACAAATATTTTTAGACAGCTGAAGCAAGCACACAAAATCTCTTCAGGTAATATACAGGTAACTGCCCAAAAAAAAGGAAACACTTGAGTAAATGAGGTATATAAGGTAAATTAAAAGCAGGTTCCTGAGTTAATTAAGCAATTAACATCCCATCATGCTTAGGGTCATGAATAAAAATGCCCAGTTGCTCATTGTTTTGGCTACCATGGCTAGAAGAGATCTCAGTGACATTGAAAGAGGGGTCACAAAGGAGTATAGGGGGTTTAAAGTCGTGTGTGTCTCAGTCACCAGATCTCAACCCAATTGAACACTTATGGGAGATTCTGGACAGCGTTATCCACCACCGTCAACAAAACACCAAATGATGGAATTTCTCGTGGAAGAAATTGTCGCATCCCTCCAACAGAGTTCCAGACACTTGTAAACTCTGTGCAAAGGCACATTAAAGCTCTTCTGGCAGCTTGTGGTGGCCCAACACCCTATTAAGATACTTTATGTTGGCGTTTCCTTTATTTTGGAAGGTACCTATACTTTTTCTAGTTTGGTCATATTTATCTTCCCTTAGAAGTGTTTACTTTAAATGATGACTAGCATCTATTGAGGTGCAATGTCCTATACATTTTATGACAAAATCAACTTAAAGTATCTACAAAACAAGTTCCGAAGTGACATAGTCCAAAAGGAAGGCTAAAGCTAACATTTTTTTACCGTTAAAAATAAATAAAGAAAATATTGTATGGCCTGCCCTAGTGGATTACCAGATCACCCAGATCAGAAGTGTAGTAGATTTGTACAGCAGTTAAACACTTGATACAAACATCACAAAAAAACTAAATCACACCAACCCCCAGCCTTATTAGACCAACGCAATATTTTTGCTGCGGTGTCAAATAGAATAAATATCTATAAAAATAAGTGTTTTTTTTCCCTCAAAGTACTCGTGGAACACTTGTATTGTGCCAACTTAAAAAAAAAAAAATAAAGTACCTTTATTCTGCAAGATACCCAGAATTTTACTTGATGAAATGGTGCTGCCAGCAATAGATAAAATATACAGACAGAATATACACAATCTACATACAGTATATACAATATGGATACAGTAAACAGACAAATGACAATTCCCTACAAAAATAATCCAATCAAATCTAATTGTATTGGTCACATACATCTGCTTATATTTATTTGATGAGATCCATGATTTTGTTTTCCTGTGTTCCCCATACTCTCTTTTCTTACCTGACAGTTTAGCAGATGTTATTGCGGGTGTAGCGAAATGCTTGTGTTTCTAGCTCCAACAGTGCAGTAATATCTAACAATTCACAACAATACACACAAATCTAAAAGTAAAATAATGGAATTAAGAAATACAAATATTTGGTGGCATTGACTAAAATACAGTAGAATAGAATACAGTATATACATATGAAATGAGTAAAGCAGTATGTAAACATTATTAAAGTGACAAGTGTTCCATTATTAAAGTGACCAGTGATTCCATGTCTATGTATATAGGGCAGCAGCCTCTAAGGTGCAAGGTTGAGTAACTGGGTGGTAGCGAAGGCAACACTGGCTAACACCCGGAATAGCAATACGAGTGAAGCGTTCCCTCTTCTGTCTGTCTGTTTTTCAGACCTCGATTGTCCCCAATACGCCATCAATGTGGTAATCATAAAATATCTCAAGGTTGGAAGCTTTTCATAAACGAGGGACTGAAACCTTTGAGAAGGGGCATGATAGAAGCCCCTCTCAACTCCCCACAGCAAACAAACCTCAGGCTTGATGGGAGTGATGGTACAACCTCTTGAAAATATGGTCTGGTTTTTATTTTTTCTCCCATTGTGATATAGGGAATCTTTTATGCTATCTGCAACACGAAAGTGTCAACATCTCACAACGAGCGAGCCTGCATTGTGTTCTCCATAACCACCCTCGAAACTCCAAGATGGGGGTATGCTAGGGTGGGTTATGAGAGGGAGGCAGAGACAGACAGACAAGACAGGGAGATGTGATTGAAAGGATAGAAGAGAAGGAATATAAAGGGAAAAAAATGAATTTCAGAATTCGTAAATATTTCACGCGTTTACACCCAGCCAAACAGAGATCAGAGATGCAACAACAACAGCAAAGCTTCAGCTTAACCATCCAACTAGATGCCCAAAAAAAAAACAGTCTACGGTGATGTTTCTTCATGTGTTTTCTCAGTGCAATTGTCCACAAACACTACATAAGGATCCCCCTCAAAGACATGATAGACATTTACACTAGTTTTCCATAATCTGATAAGTACCAGGCACACAGCAAACATATATTCTATTTGTCTATTCATTTGACTGAAAGCTCTACAAGTAAATGCAGTAAATCTGAACCATCAAACACACAATGCCTTATTCCCATTAAGAGGGCACTACAACATTGAAAGACGGAGAGTAGTGGTGATCCCATGCATTATTAAATTCCACAGCAAAGGGCAGAATATTTGAAGATCTTAAACGTTCACTGAGAATCTGGTGTGTACGAAGAGTAAAAATGAGGAAAGTGACGGGGCTGAAGAAAATATCTGAGCTCCTGTACCAACTCATTCTGTAGGTCAAGTATTGATCCCCTTTTTTAGTCACAACAAACCAATGTGTCCGCTGACAGTAAGAAGGGTAGATGAGAGACTGATAGAGCGAAAGGAAGGTAGGTATTTTGCTACAGCAGATCCATCCTGGAAACCAGAACAGCTTGGCATGGCACAGGCGATGGCACGTCTCGGCATGGCATGCTGCCCAAGCCATCATATTCAAGTGGGCTAGAGTCTATACGGTGCTAAAACATGGTGACAAACCAGGCCTCTCTCTTCTTCCACATGCATACCAGTGTCCAGGAATGCAGAAGTATCCTGCATTCTCTGAGGCAGGAGCGCAGAGCACAGACGTACACGCACTCACAATGGCATGCTGGGAGGGACGACAGCCAGGGGAGGAACAGTGTGATAGGTTCTAATTGCTTCAAAATGTCCAGAAGAAGGCCCCCTATTATCTATTTAAATCTGTTGATAATGGGAGGCTGGAAGAGAGGAGGAAGGGAGGAGGGGGACGGCGACCCAGGCAGAGGGAGAGGAGCTACTCCGTGCCGCCGTCGCCTCATTATTTTCGTCCTGACGGACACCCGCGCTCAACCCCTGGATGAATGGGCCGCGCTGAATAAGTTATCACGAGCTACACAAAGGGAGAATGGGCTCCACAAACAACACTGCACCAGGAGAAGCGTGTGTCTCTCTCCTTCTCACTCTCTCTTTCTCCTGATGAAAGAGCCCCAGCCACATTCTGTGGACTCACCTGTAATTTCAGCAAACACAGTAGGTGAAAAAAAAAAGGAGGAACGAAAAGGAAAAAGAGAAATGAAAGACAGGAAGTGCAGGCATCGGTGTCTGCACAGATATCCACAGAACATTCCCTCCTTTACGGTTCATCTGTTTTGTCTTTTGCAAACTAGCTCTTCTTTCATTTCTCCAGAATGCAGGGACCTCCTTTGGACACTATTCTAAGACGGTTGAAGAGTGCGTTGTTTTGTACTTTGTAAGACAAGGCTTTGAATAACATCACTGCATCAGTCTGTTTTTATGTTTATTTTGTCTTTTCGTTGTTTTGGCTGTTTTGTGTTTTGTCTGGGTCTGGAGAAGCATATGGAGACACCTTCATGCTTTGTTCTTCTACAGTGAGGGGAATCAAGGCTTTTCCCAACGGCTACTCTCAAGAGTTAGGTAATCAAACCAGCATTCAGACCAGTTCCACCTAACTGTCACCACTACACGTCAACTGCCACCAAGCTCCCCTTGCCATCACTCAAAAGTAGAGGCAAAACTTTTGGATGGGAGACTGGTGTCTCTCTTGTCTGACGGGGGAATCAGAGGGTGCCGCAGCCCGACAGGTGCTCAACGGCTGATCAAACGAGGCAGATACCCTTGGAGTGACACCTGGAGCCACTTCAATGGGGGAACGCCAGAACGGCCTGGGGAGGGGGTACTTCAACCGGGACGCAAACAGAAAGGTCGAATAAGCAGTCACCTCAATGTCGTACGGGGTTGACCTCACGGTGTTGGGAAAGGTATGAAAGTAAAAATCCCCGTTCCAGAGTAGAAAAATAGTTGATTGATTGGCAGCTATGGCAGTATCCTCCACTGGTTTAAGTGACATGTTGACAGTATTCTGTTTATCGTCTTTAAAATGTTACATTGCCATCTGGAATTGAAATCGGTTCGAAGTATTGCAATAAGGCTGCAAACTACGGCAACTTCCAGGTAACTTCCGAGACCATCGAAAAGTAGGATACGGTTGATAGAATACTATCCCATATTAGCACTGTAGTAAGTGAAATATCCTAACAAAACCTTGAAAAAAAAACAAGCAGTATCTGAATCCACCATTAAAGCCTATAGGCATTGCAAATATACAGGCAACTGCCAAAATAAAGGAAACAGCAACCTAAAGTTTTTTAATAGGACGTTGGGACACCAGCTTCAATGCACCTTCCCATAGATTTTTTTTACAAATGATTGGAACTCTATTGAAGGGATGAGATACCATTCTCCCAGAAGAAATTCCATCATTTAGAGGGTTGTTGGTAGAAAACACTGTCTCAGGCACCGCTCCAGAATCTCCCAAGTGTTCAACTGGGTTGAGATCTGGTGACTGAGACAGCCGTGGCATATGGTTTACATCGTATCCATGCTCATCCAAACATTCAGTGACCACGTGCGCCCTGTAGATAGGGGCATTGTCGTCTTATGGGGGCATAGCCATGGTAGCCAGAATAATGGCCTGCCATACATTTCTGTACATTACCCTAAGCATGATGGGATGACTACATGGAACTCTATTCCACATCAAGTAACTCATGCAAGCAGTAAAATTAGATTTAAAAAAAACACCTTACGGAACAGCGGTGACTGTGAAGCAGCACAAACATGGGCACAGACACATGCATTCACCACACACACGCACTATACACACACATGTACACATGGATTTTGTACTGTATATATGTGATAGTGGTAGAGTAGGGGCCTGAGGGCACACAGTCTGAATGTATTGTAATGTTTTTAAAATTGTAAAAAACGGCCTTAATTTTGCTGGTCCCCATTAGCTTCCTTGGCAGAAGCTACTGGGGATGCATAATAAATACAAATGTTAATTGCTTACTTAACTCCGGAACAACACCTGTGTGGAATCACCTGCTTTTTACTTTGCATCCCTCAAGTGTTTCCATTATGTCGGTAGTTACCTGTCGTTGTGCTTCAGATAACGATGGAGAGAAGAGAAGGCCAGGGCTACTAAGTTAACAGTCTCTTCCCTCAATAAACAAATGCACTGGTTATAGAAAACAACAGCCCATCTTTGCCCTTGTCAACAACCCCATTCTCTGCAGCCCGGGCTTGTTTGTGCCTCTCTCCTTTCTCCAAAAGCGCCCCATCAGCACTCTCTAACAGGAGTGGTGGAGGAAGAGCGAATAAGAGCGAGAAAGACTGTACATTCAGTCTTTCTCGACATAGACTGAATGTACTGTAAAATAATAATATATAGTGGCCTTCAGCAGCGTTTCCCCTATATTTACTTAGCAGTGGCGGCCACTCCCAAAAATAAATTTTCGGGAAGGTCAAACTTTTTCAGTGTAAACTTAAATGACTAAAACCAGATATAAAGTATGTTTAAAACATAATGGAGCTATATTTTAATTTAAATAAGATGATCTTTGAGAACTAACAATCATCAAAATAAAAAACTAGACCGTCAGAGAGAACACTTTTTTAAAAATGTTTGAGTCACTCAGAGAGCATAAGCTATGACAAAATCTGTGGAATTGCAGGGAATCATCTTTAAGACAATGTTTTTTGCTTGACACTAGATGGGAGTTCCTCTCAGTCTGCCATTGCTTCCATAGCTACACAATCAACGTATTTATGTGGATTGGTGATGAAGCCTGTCTAATTTAGATAAAGATCCCCAATCCACAGAGGCCTGCTCATAAAGCCTTTCAGCATTGTACACATGGCACTAAGCTCCAACGCACTGTCCCTACAGTACGGCTGTATGCCCTACTGAATGCTCATGTACAACAAACACACTAACAAAAGCCAGCTGCCTTCGCCAGAGATGGGCAAAAGACGCAGCCAGCTACAACGCATTCGTTTGCCAGAGAAATAGTAGAGGAAAACATGAGAAGTTCACAGAGGGAACAGATAGGGCGACCCAAAGGGAGGGAAAGCAAACGCCAAAGTGTTAAAAAATAATAATAAATATATAAATAATAAATTGCGAGACGAGAGGTAACAGAGTACTAATGTAGTACATGGAATTATCTGCCGCAACAAAGAGAAACAGATCAAAGAGAGGCATCCGTTGGGATCGGTCCACTACTCTTGGGATAGGCAATAAGAGCAAGGCTATGGCTATTCCAGACTCTCTGGTTCACATAAATGACTTCAAATTAAGAAAAAAAAATGAAAAAAAAAACAGGGACCTTTTATCAAACACATTGCTTCAAAACATCTAAACATGAACAGACCTAGACTTTGGTTGATTTTTGACCAAAGGTCACCATGTGGATGAGACTTTCGAATGGGCAGGCTCCTAAAAGAATGGTGGCTAAAACAAAGCTCAAGTGATTCGGATAGTGAGAGTTGTAAGAGGTGAATATCACACCATCAGAAGCAGAGTGGACAGGTGAGGTTCAATGGCAGACCCCACTCTTCATTCCTAGAGCCTGTGTGTGGTGACTCAGAACCATAAACTGTAGCTTTGGGAAGACCAAGCTCTCATTTCGCCAAAGGCGTTGACACAGAGATACTAGTGGAGTCTTCCTCTGGTAGCTATTATGGCACACAGGTGGGTGAAAACTCAATAGCAGGTTTGCCCTTCGCACAGCAGAAAATTAAATAGACTGAGTGAGAGTACAAGCAAGTCTGTGGGATTTTAATGTGCGTGTGTGGTGTGTGTGTGTGTGTGTGTGTGTGTGTGTGTGTGTGTGTGTGTGTGTGTGTGTGTGTGTGGTGTGTGGTGTGTGGTGTGTGGTGTGTGTGGTGTGTATATATATACAGTATGTGTGTATGAGTACGCGCGAGTGGGAGAAGCTGCCTTGTCCCCTCTGCCACTGCTCCACCCAAGCCGCTCTCGAACTCCCCTGACTACCGCATCCTAACAAGGCTTTTCCTCCGCTCCTCCTCGAAAAAGGCAAACCAAATAAATAAAAGGACAGGGGGAAAAAAGGACTGAAATGGAGGAACGAGGAGAGAAAAAACACTGACAAGTATAATTTGTTCCATCTTTCAGCTTTAATTAAAAATAATATGGAATCTTTTTGTTTGACTTCACAACAAGACTTCAATAGGGCCCCCAAGACTCCCTACCACTTGCCTCCCAACACAGCCCACTGGTGGAGCTGAATTCCATTAATTACATGACCCACATATCACATAGTTAATATTCCAGCGCGGGGAAAAAGAAAACTCTGCCAATACCGATGGAAAGGGCCTAAACTTGGAGGTGTTCAGGACTTCAGAGCCCTCCCTACTCCCAACACTTTTCTGGGGCGGCGCCCTTTTGATCTCCTTCTCTCCTGACATTGTTTGCGAATGTCGCCTTAATGGGACTGGGAAACGTACGAACGAATGCAGCCACACTCTTTTCCAGTGAATCAAAAGGAAGTGAATAGCAGCTTTCCTGAAGGGAGGGGGTGTGGAGATGAGAATGTGTGAATAAAACGTCCTAATAAGTCAGGTTTCTTTAACCATCAATATGTAATAAAACAAATTGTTCAAACATACATTGTATAAATTCATGGGATATAGTGAATGGTCATATTCACATAAGGTTACCAATGTCAGTAAGCATGTTAGCTAGTGATGCACCGATATGATATTTTTGGCCGTTACCAATATCCGATATTTTCCTTGCCAAAAAACCTGATACCGATACCGATATTAATCACTTTTGCAGCCTTTTAAGCATTCTAGTACAGTTAAATAGTTAACACACACCCACACACACACACGGACGCAGCAGTCTAAGGTACTGCATCTCAGTGCAAGAGGTGTCACTACAGTCTCTGGTTTGAATCCAGGCTGTATCACATCCGGCCATGATTGGGAGTCCCATAGGGTGGTGCAAAATTGGCCCAGCGTCATCCGGGCTGTCATTGTAAATAAGAATTTGTTCTTAACTGACTTGCCTAGTTAAATAAACGTTACACACGCACGCACAAAAAAGTAATTTTGTTTGGTATTTACGTATGTCCCCATAACCAGTATAACATCATCAAAACCTATTTATTTCACTTACTTGCTGTGCTGTTTCATTGTTCATTTGTTCAGTCGTTTCATTGTCAACCAGGATTTCTATGGAACGCCGTTTGGATCTTTGCGTGTCAAGAAAAATACACGTCAAATAACACAACAATCTGTTTCAGTAGCTATAGTTAGCTAGCTAACTATATAGCTAGGTGTCCTCATCTAAAATATCCCTAATTTATAAGACATTTCTTATTCGATTAATGGTGGTCGGACCCATCTATGTGAAGCTAGCCACAATAAGGGTTAGTCCCAATAGTGGACTTTGCAGCCTTTGTATTCATTTGCATCACTGTCAATGGCATATTTCAATTTTGAAGGAAAAACACAAATTCCACTATTGTGCCTAATCCTTATTGTGGCTAGATTCACAACACATAACCCGGTCCGGTTGAGCCTCACTAACCAGATGAAGCTAGCTGGCTGCTGATAGCTTTGGGTAACAGGGTTAAGTAGCTGGCTAGCTAATTATTTTCATGAACTGAAGTTCAATTTCAATAGGCGAACAACAAGTGGCAACATAGCTAATACTTACTCACAACGATCCCTAAATCATTGCTAAGAATAATGAAAATGACTGCAGTTTCTGCTGGTCATTGTTTTCAGGCTGGTTGTATTGGTGCTAGCTAGGTACAAAGCTAAAGCTAGCTACCCCAGAAGTTCAAATGCGTTATTGTAAACACATTGTTCGTGGCCGGTGTTTGCTTGGTTGCATACTTTTTTTGTACAGCTTTGACAGTGCAACTGTATCCTTTTTGACAATCAAAGACCCAAACGGTGTTCCATAGTATATATGTTCGAGAAGCCAATAGCAGTGACGCACTTGGAAGTGTGTACCGGTGCTCGGCCAGTCGGTGAAAGCCAACATCACCCACAACAGAGAACGGATGATTGTCAAGGGCAATGAATTCCATTATCTTGGCTTTAACGGATTTCACCTTTGAGTTGTCTCGCTGAACATTTCTTACACTTTCTAATGGCTGCTCGACTTGTTGACTGCTCAATCCACACAGCAGACAATGTGGGCTAGGTTAGGAATGCTGTGTTGCACGTGTAGCGCAAAATTGTACGTGCCGTTATTCCGTCATGTATCTACGTTATATAGGTATGCACGGTAGCTTTGACATTGGTTTTTAACATCGGCGTTAAACTAGACATCGGGCCGATACTGATGTTGGCATTTTTAGCTAATTTCGGCCAATTCCGATATGTTCACCGATATATCGTGCATCCCTAATGTTAGCCTTAGTAAAGTGGTTAGCAAAACGCAGCACTGGCAGAACAGTTTGCAGTTTATAAACCCTGGCTCAAGTGAGCTAGTGCAGGTTGAGGGGTACCAGCATACACTGAGTGGACAAAGGAACATGGAACATGCTCTTTCCATGACAGACTGACCAGGTGAATGCTATGATCCCTTATTGATGTCACTTGTTAAATCCACTTCAACCAGTGTAGATTAAGGGGATGAAACAGGTTAAAGAAGGACTTTTAAGCCTGGAGACAATTGAGACATGGATTGTGTATGTGTTGCATTCAGAGGGTGAATGGGCAAGACAAAATATTTAAGTGTCTTTGAACAGGGTTTGGTAGTAGGTGCCAGGCACACCAGTTTGAGTGTATCAATAACTGCAATGTTACTGCTCAATAGTTTCCCGTGTGTATCAAAAATAGTCCACCACCCAAAAGACATCCAGCCAACTTGACAACTGCCGGAAGCATTGGAGTCAAAATGGGTCAGCATCCCTGTGGAACGCTTTTGACGCCTTGTGGAGTCCATGCCCCGAGGAATTGAGGCTGTTCTGAGGGCAAAAGGTGTGTGTCTGTGGGGGGAGGGGCTGCAACTCAATATTATGAAGGTGTTTCGAATGTTTGGTATATTCAGTGTAGTATAGAATACAGCAAGCAACGCGTTTGGCCAAGGTGGAGCAAGTTAGCGAAAGGCACGCTGCATTTGCACACCGTCAGTCATTGGTTTGTTCTGTGGAGCTGAAGGGAGTTAGCATGCTGGGACTAGAGTCCTAGGACCAGGCAAAGGGGCTGATCTCTTAATCAATGTCCAGAGCGACCAGAGCCCTCCTCTGAAGTCTGTGGCCCTTGCCTGCCTGCTGCTGCTGTCAGCCCTGCTACCACCATGAATATGGAGTCCTTCTGCGGTCGGGGCATGCTTATGTTTTCTGTCTGATATCTCGGCCCCATTCCCATTTCAAAGGGAGGTCTACCCAGGGGTTTGACTTTTTGATCTGACTGGCGACTGACTCGACCACCTGCATGCACGATCAGCCGCTAGTGAAAAGACCAACCCCCTCCTACCCACACCCCACCGCCTTGGCCTCACACTGCCCCCCACCCACCCCCACCTTCCCAGGACCCTCCAGAACCCCAGTGGTCATAACTGGGTCATAACTGGGTCTGGAGCTGCATCTTAACTCTCCGGTTGCTCTGCTCTGCTGTGTGCAGTGGCTGGGAGGAGATGCTGGGCATGATTGCAGTAGCAGCAGGAGTCGCCTCCGTTCCTGCCACAGAAAGTCCACCTCTGTTGGGCAAAGTCATGGGAGCCATTTTGTGTCCATAGTGTGAGGGCTGTAATGTCAGGGCACCATGGTACTGAGGTAACTGAGGATAGAGCTGGAGCCTGTGGCTCCTCTAATCAGGCATTGCTTCCCCCACCAGCCCACCTTACACCCCTCACAGGACAGTGGTACCACCAATAAAGACTTCAAATCACACAGAGACACCACTTCCTACTGCACGTCTTACTTTCAGCATTACTCTTCCCAAGGTCAAGCTTGGGAAGGTCGAGCTTGCACATTATGTCAGCTACATTAGCATGGTTTCCATTGGACAACATATAATTGAGATAATAGGCAGTGTGCAATTTCCTCTTAATGAATTGATGTGATGCAGCAGGTTGAGAAAATAATAGATTGATATTATTGATTGATATGGGTTGATGACTCAATCACATATTTACTATTCCTGAACACCACTTAATGCAACATTTGCAGATCCCCTTACAGCTCGTCATTGGAAAGAACAGCAGCACATTATCACAAGTGGCCGTTAATAAAGGGAAATGTTATAATTGTGCATTATCAATTTCATACCGCTTCACTCCCGATGAGTATCAATTGAGATGATAACTTTTGAATAATATTATGATTTCCTTTAACAGACATTAGCATGAAGAGTTAATGAGATCACCATGACCATGACAATACAATTAAAACCCTCAGGACTTCAGATGATTAGATTAATAATGTAATAGTGTGAAGAGGAAGAAGCCCTCCACCAGCCGACACTAGGCTAAGTAATAGAGGGCCTACGGCATGGCAGGCCATGTAATGCTGTAGAGGAGTAGCGTTGGACAGTGTTTATTCAACTACAGTCTTGGGGACCTACTATAGCAGCAGGGTTTCAGGCACTGATCGACTAATGAGTGGCTCCCCTCTCCTCAGGGTCAACAAGGAAAAAAACAGAAGGCGAAGTGACAAGACCAATGGCGTCTTAATTCCAGTGTTATTTTTCCTCCCTCTTTCTTTTTCACACCTTAAAAAAAAAAAAATATCCAACCACTTGCAGTTTTGACAGAACTATGTTATACCTATTGCATTCAGAGTATTAAATAGTCAATACAAGGGTCGGTCACCCTCTAACAGTTCAGGGGAAGAGAATTGCTGTACTGGAAAAAATGAAAAAAGTTGAAAAGGGGAGTAGCAAATGAGTACCATAAGGCAATTTATTAAGCACAACTGAAGTTGCAGAGCATAGTGTAGTGGTAGAGGTTCACCTACTGGCCTCATTTACATAACACTAGAACTCTTTCACAGACTCCTGGTAAGCTTAGAACACAAAAAGCAGCCTAAGCAGAAAGTCACCAACCCCCCCAAACAGCACAACAATTTCCATGATAACGAATAAAAGGTATCAAATGTGTGAAATCTAATGAAACGACTGAGGAAATATCAAAACTACGCCACGAGGCACCTTTGTATGTCCCATTTTCTGGTTATAAATGACTTATAGAGATGAAAATAGTCAACAAAATCGTACAACCAAACACTATTTTATTCAAACGCATAAAAAAAAACAAGCTTAAAAAAATGTGTGGTATTTGCTAAAAGACAAACGCGAAGCCCCATGAAGCAGAAAGCAAGGCATCGGTTGGGAAGAGGCTAGAGGCCACCGCGCTTTAGAATGGCCCTCATAAATCCTGATTTGAGTCGGGACTAACCAGAGAAACCTGAGGCGCGGCGTGCCTGAGCCACACTAGGCAGGCGCTACCGCTCTTAAATTCTACGTTTGATTAAGTCTTCCCATTAGGTGACAGCTGAACTTTAATATGAATATGATAATATTGAAATAAGTGTGTGTTATTTACTTTAGCGCTCGGGTGGTGGCGGCAGGGGGATGAGGGAAGGCGGGAGAGAACAAGGGAGGGGGAGCTGGATGATGAATGATTTCTGGACAGCTCTGGGTGACACCAGGCGAGCCTAGGCCTCCTCTAATCAGACTTGACAAAATGGAGACATATGCAGAAATATTGGTTACAGTCGGCATCACAGCCCTGCCTGGGCTCCTGCTGCCACGCTGCCCCGCCTGCCCCTGATTGTCTACAGGCACTGAAGCATCTATTTCAATTGGCACTTCCTTCCTAGCCCCAGGATTTTACATTTAGCTGGTGTCATTTACATATTACTCTTAATCAAAAACCATACTGGGCAATAAAAAAAGAAACTAAACCGTGGCGTCACGGTTCAGGGGTAGGCACAGAGGCACTTTATGAAATGGTGATGTGACAACACATTAATCTGTGTGTGTATGAGTGAGTGGGAGAGAGAGAGAGAGAGAGAGAAAGGAGAAAGGAGAGAGCGAGAGAAAGAAAGAAAGAAAGAAAGAAAGAAAGAAAGAAAGAAAGAAAGAAAGAAGGAGAGAGAGAGAGATGTCTATGAGTGGTGGTGTGTTTGTGAAAATTGCCGGAAAATTGTTAAAATTGGAGTGTACAGCTTGTGTTTTTCTTGTTCGTCTAAACACATCAAGTACTGGTTGTTGGACAGCTTTCATCTTATTCTGCATTATATTGATGGACTAAAGCAATGTTTACAACAGAAAACAGTAATCTGCATTACAATCAGTGGTGGTCAGTGCTGTTTAAGATTAGGGAGGCCGATAATTGTTTTAATGAGCATGGCCTTACTTCTATTACAGCATATTGGATGACTGTCATTCATATTCCATTCAACCAGTTCAATGTAACAGCAATAGGTTTAGGCTACTACATGACACTCAAATTTTCCCTATACCCATCATGAGGTTGCTACAACCTAGCCTATGAATGAAAGTTTACAACGTAGGTGCACAGGTCGAGAGACAAATTTGAGTAATCAAGGTGATAGACAGACACATTCAATACCGCCTTGCACATTCGTCTGCATCTAGTTGATCTAGGGTGTAATCATTAGTCCAAATAGTTGCAAACTAAAGTTTCTACTGGAGAAATTCAGGTAGGTTTATCCCCGTTTCGTTCCGTTTGCCTCTATTTAAGAAATGTTTCTAGAATCGGCGGAATGAATACACTGCTGATCTCCCGCACACACAGTTCGCTTTCATAGTAGCTACATACAAACAGCATCATAACTTTGCTTGTTGTATACGGTAATTTCTTCTCACATCTACGCACTCTCCTTCTCTCATCCTTTCCACTTCGCTTGTGGACTTCAGTGTGCAACACAATAGCTGTCTGTGACGAGGCAAAAAAAACCTTCCCAAGCCAAACCTTCATACCACAACCACTACACAAGGCCTACATCGTTGTCACCATATTAGCTATAGTCATAGTCAACATAATTACTAGAACTAACGTGTAAACCAGCTACAAATCACACAACAACAAGAAGTTTAGCAGTTACACCGGCTGGCACTGATGGAAATACATTTATAGAACCAAAAGCTTACCTGGAAGAGTGACTTGGAAGAGTTCCACTTTTGGATACCCTAAGCTAGCTAGATAACATAAATAGCATTCCTCCATGTTTGAACATATTTTTTTGTAGGCTAAATTAGCTAGCTGCATTAGATAGCTAAGTAAGTGAAAAGAAATACAACAAAATCTCTCTCTCTCTGCTGTCCAACTATTGACTTTCGAGTCAACTACTCATCACATTTTATGCAGTGCAGTGCTAGGTAACTGTAGCTTATGCTTTCAGTACTAGATTCAATTTCTGACAACATGTCAGTTCATGCTGCAGGAGCTCTGATAGGTTGGAGGGATGTCCTCCGGAAGTCGTGAAAATCTATGGAAGGGGATGAGAACCATGAGCCTTCTAGGTTTTCTGTTGAAGTAAATGTACCCAGAGGATGGAAAATATCTGTCCTCCGGCTACACCATGGTGTTGCCACAGAGTGCTGTTGAGGCTACTGTAGACCTTCCTTGCAAAACGTGTGTTTTTTTTTTTCACTGAGTAGGACGGTCCTCCCCTTCCCCCACTGATTACAACGTATGGGGCATTATGCATGTTCATAAGACAACGGTCTCAAAACACAATATTATCCCACTCACAAAGTGGGATGAAGAACAGCACAGTATACTAATGGGATAAATTAGATGTTGTGGGTTTGAGTGTGCATGAGTGACAGGGTTTATGTATGTGCTCATAACACATGTATTTACCATCTGTGTATACAGTATGACTGCCGTTCTAGGCCTTTCTACAGTGTATTTGTGTTTAAATGAGTGGATGTAAATGTGGTTGATGACACAGTTGAAGACATCTACAGAGACATGCAGTAGAATCATGGTCCCTACCTGCCTCTTACCTTCTCAGCATGCCGGTTAGGATGCGGGAGCTCTTGCCCAGGTTGGCGTCTGTCTCTCTCAGCTAGAAGCAAGGGGAGGAGAAAGGACAGGTGTAACACATATAGTCCATATACACTCACATCTAGTACTGGGTCGGGCCCCCCTTTTCCTCCAGAACAGCCTGAATTCTTCAGGGCATGGATTCTAAAAGGGATGTTGGTCCATGCTGACATCAAGCAGTTTCTGCAGATTGGACACCGGTACACCACCAGCCTGTACTGTTCAACCCAGGCAGGATGGGTCCATGGACTAATGCGAGCTTACACCAAATCCTGACCCTGCCATCAGCACGATGCAACAGGAACCGGGATTCATCAGACCAGGCAATGTTTTTCCACTCATCAATTGCCCAGTGTTGATCGCGTGCCCACTGGAGTCGCTTCTTCTTGTTTCTAGCTGATAAGAGTGGAACCCGGTGTGGTCGTCTGCTGCAATAGCCCAGCCATTACAAGGATCAAGGATTTATGCCTGCCGAGATGCCATTCTGCACGCCACTGTTGTCCAGCGCCGCCATTTGTCTTTTTGTGGCCCACCTGTTAACTTGCACGATCCTTGCCGTTCTCCTTCAACCTTTCTTATCAACGAGCGGTTTTCACCAACAGGACTGCCGCTGACTGGATGTTTTTTTTGTTTGTCGCGCCATTCTCTGGAAACAGTGTCGTGGGTGAAAAGCTCAGGAGGACGGCTGTTTCTAAGATACTGGATCCAGCATGCCTGGCATCAACGATCATACCACACTCAATCTAATAGGCCACCTGTTTTACCCATTCAAATGTTCTATCAAACAGTAACTGGGTGCCGGTCTGCCTGCGTTATATAGCAAGCTAAGGCCACGTGACTCACTGTCTGTAGGAGCGATGCATTTTCGTGAACGGGGTGGTGTTCCTAGTGTAACACAGCTCAGTTGTGACTGAGAAGGGAGTGAGACAGAGAGATAGTTTCTCTCCAACACGTTGGTTTATAGAAGCAGGTACCCATGTGCCATCTTCTTATTGGTTATACCAACGTTAGTGACTGACAGACGAATGAGGTCGGTGGCGGTACACGGAACCCAAACCGGCTGTGAGCGTGTGCCATCGTGCATACATGTATTTTGTCTCACCACACCAAACGCGATCACGACACGCAGGTCAAAATATCAAAACAAACTCTGAACCAATTACATTAATTTGGGGACAGGTCGAAAAGCATTAAACTTTTATGGCAATTTAGCTAGCTAGCTTGCACTTGCTAGCTAATTTGTCCTATTTAGCTAGCTTGCTGTTGCTTTGATATTTTAACCTGCGTGTCGTGATTGCGTTTGGTGTGGTGAGACAAAATACATGTATGCACGATGGCACACGCTCACAGACGGTTTGGGTTCCGTGTACCGCCACCGACCTCATTCGTCTTTCAGTCACCCACGTTGGTTTAACCAATAAGATGGCACGTGGGTACCTGCTTCTATAAACCAATGAGCAGATGAGAGATGCAGGACTTGCAGCGCGATCTGCTTCACAAATAGAACTGACTTCTATTTTAGCCCTTGGCAACGCTGGCGCGCCCGAGCAGTGTGGGTGCAATAATTGAATAATCTAGATTTCTACATTTATTTTGCAACGCTCGCGCACGCGACATGAGAGGTGTAGTCAGGGTATAAGAAAGAACATAAGAGATTAAAGGAATGATCCACACCAAATATATATATATTTGTTTCTCATTCGTCCACTGTTGATACAGTCCCAAAATGATTTGCTTGGCAGCAGTCAAGTTCAGGATAGAAGACTTCAAAAAGCTCATTGTAACTTGCCACATCATGATGATACAAAATGTGGCTAGTTGCTTTCTGAAAGTCCTATATCTTGAAAACTTGACTGCTGACGTGCAAAACTGGGCTAAAATTCAGACAGAGAAAAATATTCTGGAAAGAGACGAACACAGCAAATGAGAGAAGGCCTGTAGAATGAAAGAGACAAGTGGTCTGCAGAAAACTTTGTGCTGCGACTACACCTGTGTGTGGAGTAAAATGCTGACACCGTGACGAATGAGAAGCCACAAAATTCTAGCTGTAGTCACATTTGTGATGGGGGGGGGCCTTCGCTGTGTAAGAGACTATTCAGAGACGGGGGGGGGGGGCTTTCTCTGACCTTCCCTCTCTCCATCCCTCTTCCCCTGCACCTTTGGCTTTGCCTTTCCTACAAACCCCAAATATCACCAGCTCTTTATCTATTTAACTCTTACTATGTTCCACACTCTGACCCTTCACCCTGACATTTATGTACCCTTTTGCCTCTGTTGTCTTCATATTTTCTTTTCACACTTTCTCACTCCTTCCTTCCCTCTCGCTCATCTCAATCTCCTTATCTCTTTCCCTCTCTCCATGTGAGGGTTGTTCTGGCAGGCTGTGTTGACGAACGTGATGGATGGCAAGCTGAGCTGGCTCAGATGTGGTTTTGGTAGCTGGCACTAACACCATCCATACAGCCGCCTGAGGTCTCTCTCAAACCCCATGGATGGATCGCTGCTCAGAGACTTCCAACTTTCGCCCAAAATACACATACATTCATTCATATTCTCTCTCTCATATATCAAAAGGGCCCATTTATAAGATATAGCCTGAGATTGATGAGGCAATAAGGCAAACAATCTATTCTAATTAAGTATTTAAGGAATTAATTTACTGTGAGGATTGGTGACAGTGCTCAGTGATTGAAGTTAAAAAAACAAGTTCAAGTGTCTGCTGTCGACTTCCACTTATACCAGAAACGAAAAAAACACAACAAAACCTTTGACACCTGATTTGACTAAGGGAAAGCCATGCTGAGTGCATGCGTGTGATTAGTGAGTGAGTGAAACTATTGTGTGTGTGCCACTCACTGTGAACGCAAGTGTGTCTGGGTATTTCTGCTTAAACAATGCCCCCCCCCAAAACCATTAATCCTTTGTCTTTTCCATGCAAGGACGACGTTTACCAACGCTTCCACCCTGCGTCTTCACATCTTGTCTTTCTTCTTTTTCCCCCGCTCCCCATACTGCTTTTTGACCCACAAAATGTCTTTAAAAGGAAGAGGGGGGCCTGTGAGGGTTCATGGGGGAAAAAAACGAGAGAGAGAGAGAGAAAAAGAAACTATTCTCCTTAGACGGCAGGCAGACCTTTTGAAAGGAAATGTTGGATTTCCTTTGAAATCGCCTGCGAGGCCCACTGCCATTTTGTGATCTTTTAGCATTCTCCGTGGATGGGCCGTCAGAGCGGGGCCCCTCACCGTGCTGGAGCTCTGTCTACTCTACCTGTCTGTCTAAGGGAGGAAGGGTGGAGGTGAGGAAGATTACATAGGGAGGGACAGACAGAGAAAGAGGGTGAGAGTGAGAGGGGGAGATGGTGGGGGAGACAGAGGGCCACAGTCTAATGCTCTAAAATTGAGAGTGATAGGAAGAGAATAGAAGTGATAGAGAGCAATATACTGAACAAAAACATAAACGTAAAGTGTTGGTCCCATGTTTCAACAGCTGAAATAAAAGATCCCAGAAATGTTCCACGCGCACACGTTTGTTTGTTCACCTGCGGGACCAGCCACCCGGACAGCTGATGAAACTCTGGGTTTGCACAAATGATAATTTCTGCACAAACTGTCAGAAACCATCTCAGGGATGCTCATCTGCGTGCTCGTCGTCCTCACTAGGGTCTTGACCTGACTGCAGTTCGGCATCATAACCAACTTCAGTGGGCAAATGCTCATCTTCGACGGCCACTGGGATGCTGGAGAAGTGTCCTCTTTACGGATGAATCCCTTTATCAACTGTACCGGGCAGATACCTTGACGAGATCCTGAGGCCCATTACCGAGCCATTCATCTGCCACCACCACCTCATGTTTCAGCATGGTAATGCAGGGCCCCATGTCTCAAGGATCTGTACACAATTCCTGGAAGCTGAGATTTTCCCTGCTCTTCCATGGCCTGCATACCAGACCTGTCACCCATTGAGCATGTGTGGGATGCTCTGGATTGACTTGTACGACAGCGTGTTCCAGTTCCCGCCAATATCCAACAACTTCACACAGCCATTAAAGAGGAGTGGGACAACATCCCACAGGCCATGATCAACTCTACGCAAAGAAGATGTGTCATGCTGAACGAGGCAAATGCTGGTCCCACTAGATACTGACTGGTTTTCTGACGAACGCCCCTACTTAAAAAAAAAAGGTATCTATATTCCCAGTCATGGGAGGTCCCAATTTATTTATTTAAATTGACTGATTTCCGTATATGAACTGTCACTAAGTAAAATCTTGAAATTGTTTAATGTTGCATATATATTTTTGTTCAGTGTAGAAAGAGAGAGGTAAAGAGAGTCACAAGGCCTAATACTCAGTCAGTGTGTGTGTGTCCGTTCGTGCATGTGTGTGCACCCGTGTGTGTTTGCTTAGACAGTCTTACATCACACATGACATCATTGCATGGGACTCACAATGCTTTCATGAGTACAGCACTGGATGCTGACCATGTCCCTAACCAACTACAATGCCTTGTTGTCCTCAGCTCTTTGTTCTGGCCTTCATTCTCACTGTCCTTCAAGCCCCGTGCCTTTACACGCTCATTAGAGGCTAGCGGTTTATGTCCAGTGCCTGTGCACTGCATGTGTGTGCGCACGTGCACGTGTACTCACCCGATCTCTGGATCTCTGGATCTTCTCGCGGTCGGTGTGTAGGTTAGCCAGGATCTCTTGGCCAACTTGTTCTGAAGAACAAGGAGAGGAGAAACACAGTTATGTTTGCATGAATACGCTGTGCATGGGTTGCACCGGTCTTCCCTTTCATTCCTCACTGAACATTCACTGACAGAAGTTCAAGGTAAGTGTGTCACTTAAGGACATGACAGCACTAAATCCCGAAATTGAACCAGTGACTTAAGTCCATGCTCTGCTACTGTTGCCAAATAGTCTAGCCCACAGCTATATAGGATAGACATTGGTGTGTGTGTGTGTGTGTGTTCGACCAGCAGACGGCTAGCTATGCTGCTTTGCGTATGGTACTCCTCCTTGAGCTACAGCACGAAATGCTAGACGGACACACTACCCTGCTGATCACCAGCTTGAGAAGCTAAAACCTGACCGTGCTCGGCCTCCTTCAGCCAAGCTCTGTCGAGTTCAGATCAACCAGTCCACTAACTTCCCAGCATTAGGGAACATTGTACCAAACCCATGCCGGGCTTAGTTAAGCCTTACTGAGCCTAGCTCAGAGCCTGGATCAGCTGTGCCGACAGCACCATTAACTTGAACACCACTAGCAACTGATCCTCATTTCGAGGCACAATCTTATAATAGATACACTCAGAATAAAACAGAACTATATGAAATTCTATTCTATTTGAAATAGTTAACATAGCATTTTAATATGAAGATCTTTACCTAACAACTGCTTTCATGATGGCTTAATTGAATCTTCAACTTCTAAAGGTCTCAGTCAGGATATGCTCAGATGAACGGACAAGATGTTCAAGGTCTCACCACTTTTCTATCACTTACAGTATATCACAACTCGAGTATCTCACAACAATATCCCAGGCTGCACGCGACATCCTGCTACTGGAATCCAATCAGCTGATGCAATATCCATGAAACCACTTTTAATAAATGGTGCTCGTCCGTCGTGGATGTAAGCACTTTAAACGCACACTTCTAAAACTTCGCCAACAAGGCGTCTGACAAGCTCGTCAGTGGTCACTGTCATTTCCTGGTCCCTTGGGTTAGACGGAGAGAACCCCCCTCCCCTAAGATCCCACCACTGTCATCAACAGTAAGCAGATACTGCATTAGGGTTAGAAATGAGGGAGGGAGATTTTTTTGTTGTAGCCCGGATCAAAGACGGCTTTCAAACGCACCAAACAATCCGGCGTAAACAACGCACTCCTGACTAGATTACACTACACAGGTGCGGCACTCCAAAGAGCCCACGTGCCGCTCTGCTTGTTTTGGGGGAACGCCGCAGAAAAATGGGCTACATCTGGCAGCTAGACAAGAGAGGAAAAAGAGATCGCAGAGAGGAGGAAGAGAGAAGGGGACGGGGGGCTGTCAACGCTTGTACTCCCTTTCCTCTCCCTTCCATTCCCCTCAACGGGCGCACAACGCACCTCTTTCTGCCTTCATTCATTTCTAGATCAGGGACGAGACAGGTTGAAGGATACACAGATTAAACAAACAGTCACATGTGACAAATAGGGTCGATTAAAAGGCTGAATGCAGGTATTAGTAACCATAGTAATACATGCCTCCCAGTCCCCTCCAAAAGAACAAGGGAACGGGGAACGGAGCTGTGGCAGGAAGTCTTCTGTAAAGACAACTAGGCGCCGCCATCCGTCTCTGTCCGGGATGGGGCTTAAGACAGATGAGGGTGACAAGTGCTACACAAGTCAAGCCACATCGTCGTTGGCGTGGATGAAGACAGAGAGCGCGTTATTGGAAAAGCACACACTCAGACTGAGAAGATGGATGAGAGCGTTGCGGAAGAATAGGGCCCAATGATATCCTACTGTATTGACAGGGGCAGAGGTGCGAATGTAGTGTACAGGACCTCGGTCTGGAGAATATAGGCCTACGTTCAAGTAAGGCCATACACAATTTAAAATGGTTAACAGATGCACTTCACTTTTCAAAAAGTGAAAGTTGTACTGAAAAATGTCCGCTCGAATTATGGCTGCACGATGCCTCTTTAATCCTACACAAGAGGAGCATCTGTTGATTTGGTCGCTAGGTGTTGAACTAAGGCTGCTATGGTATTCTACATGTTTTCAAATATCTTACAAGGTAAGCTTCAATTTGGTCTGTGTTTGAGCTACATGGGGGGGAGGGGGGTGAAATTAATACTTAGGTTGGTAGGAACAAATCTAGCCTGTTAACATTGAATGTCCACCAAGTGACTATATATTTGCGCATGAAAAATATGATAAATACTTGGATATCCCCTGTCCCCTGACACCACCACAATGTTTCAGAGAGGTTGGTGTTGTAGAAGTGTAGTTTTTATAGTGAACAGTCACTTTTAGGCACATCCAGTGTGCAAAAACAGTACAATTACCACATTTGGACACTTTGGAGAGGTTGAAATGACACTTGTAGATGTCCCATGACCACACTTACTAAAACAACTGGCCATTTCTAGTTGTTAGGTCTATCAATCCCATTTTTTGTTGTTGATATTGTTCACATGTTGTGAAAGCCATCTGACGTGTTTTCAGCTCTGGGAACCAATAATTCACTTATAGCAGGTCAAAGATTACTTAAAAAAATAAAAAGGTTATTTGTGTGTGCTTAAGCGTGTGTATTCTGAACTGTCACTCCTATCTGTCTTCTGATCATTTCCTCATCATCTCCCAGATGTCTTCCTTCCAAATATACCAAGTTTAGGCATGTCAGAGTCATGTAATTACACATGAATAGCAGTTACTTTGGGTATGTCTATTTAGGCGGACAAAGGCAGCCAATGAGAAAATGAGGATGAAGGCTACATTATATACATTTCCATGAATGTTAAACATGACCCGCTTCCACTTTTAACAACATTCTCATCAGCTAGCTAGGCTACATGTACCACAGCCACCACAACTGATTTAGGTGACATTTCTATGGCTGCTAAACACCGCTACTGATGAAGTGCATAACCACTACGCCAACAACGGTGCAGACAGCGTCTCCCCTACATAGGTAAGTTGTAATTGAATGTCATAGCTGAGCCGGTGTGCTGTAAACGCAATCCCGTTATGATGAAGAGCCGACAGACTGTAGAACACATTAAAGACTCTGGTTTCGGCAGCCAGGGCCAAGACCACAAGTTCAAATAGAAACACGTCCCTTAGCTGTGTAACCACAAGTGGATGTTGCCATTAAGAATTCCCTCACCTCACCACACACAGTCCTGTCCCTTCCCCACTGGACCATTAGCTGTGTACACACACTGCCTCCCCACGGGGGGGAGGGGGGGCTCACCCTCTACCCAGCTCCTCGATCTTCCTCTCCCTCTGTATCTTTCCATCTTTACCTCTCGATCACTCAAACACAGCCACTTGGAGCTCTTTACGGTACATTTGGATTTCCATCGACAGCGTCGGCCTCTCTCCCTTTACCACAGTCACTTTCAAAGCAACAAGCGCTCAGTCTCGCCTCAGAATTAGGCGTTCATCCATGCTTCTCAAACTTCAAATTTCAAAGTGTTTATTAAGGTTAGGCATTAACTCTGAATGGATAAGGTAAGGGCTAAGGTTTGGGATAGGCTCAAAACTAAAATCTCAAAAACATATTGTATTGCTGGATTTGAACTTGCAACCTTTGGAATCAGAGGCAGATGCTTACAAAACAGAAACCTCTTGAAGGGAACAGCGCTCACTGTTAACCCTAATGGCCGGTTTCCACGTCATCTCCCGATGTCCTCGTAGATGGAAGGACGTAGAATCCTGACTTGTATATCACGGTGATCTGGCTGTTCAGAGAGTAAGGGAAATGTTGAGGAATTGCCAAATCTGTTACCTGGAAAGGGGAGCTATCGTTGAGAACTATCGGCTACATTTTAACTATCGGCTACTGTGGAGGAGGATGAAAGAATGCTTTTCTAATAACGTCTCCTCCCCTGATGATATTCTTTCCTGAACACAGGAAGAAAGGAAAGATTCCCCCCAAATCCATCTCAACGTAGGCTGTATTTAAGCTACAATCAACACGCAAATACACTTCAAGTATGTCTGATCACACAGTTCATCATCATGGACAGAATCTCACATTGAAATAGATACTTTTACCTGTAACAGTTTGTGATGTTTTGACAGCTCATCGCCAGGCTTTATGTTCCGGAACGGTCCGTTACACTACAGACGGCACTGTGTCGACACGTCATAGTTTCTGACAACGAGTGAGAATTGTAAAATGTAGAGGGATTGGATCAGAGAGAACAAACAATGAGAAATCAACTCTAACTTACTACGCAGATGTAACGGTTTTCTAGATGAGAAGGAGAGTCGGACCAAAATGCAGCGTGTAGATTGCGATCCATGTTTTAATGAACAAACGTAAAACACGAATCAATGCAAACACTACAAAATAAAGAACGTGATGAACGTAACGAAAACCTAAAACAGCCTATCTGGTGAAAAACACATAGACAGGAACAATCACCCACAAACACACAGTGAAACCCAGGCTACCTAAATATGGTTCCCAATCAGAGACAATGACTAACACCTGCCTCTGATTGAGAACCATATCAGGCCAGACATAGAAATAGACAAACAAGACATCCAACATAGAATGCCCACCCAGTTCACGTCCTGACCAACACTAAAACAAGGAAAACACACACGAACGATGGTCAGAACGTGACAGTACCCCCCCTCCAAGGTGCGGACTCCGGACGCACAACTTAAACCTATGGGGGAGGGTGTGGGTGGGCATCTGTCCGCGGTGGCGGCTCTGGCGCTGGACGTGGACCCCACTCCATAACAGTTTTAGTCCACCTCCTTAGCGTCCCTAGATAGGTTACCCTCCTTAAAGACCGCTCGGGACAGAGGGGCAGCTCGGGACAGAGGTAGCTCGGGACTGATGGGTAGCTCAGCACTGAGAGGAAGCTCAGCACTGAGAGGAAGCTCAGCACTGAGAGGAAGCTCAGGCAGGTGGTTGGATCCGGCAGATCCTGGCTGGCTGGCGGTTCTGGACGATCCTGGTCGACTGGCGGATCCGGAAGAGTCTGGTCGACTGGCGGATCCGGAAGAGTCTGGTCGACTGGCGGATCCGGAAGAGTCTGGTCGACTGGCGGATCCGGAAGAGTCTGGTCGACTGGCGGATCCGGAAGAGTCTGGTCGACTGGCGGATCCGGAAGAGTCTGGTCGACTGGCGGATCCGGAAGAGTCTGGTCGACTGGCGGATCCGGAAGAGTCTGGTCGACTGGCGGATCCGGAAGAGTCTGGTCGACTGGCGGATCCGGAAGAGTCTGGTCGACTGGCGGATCCGGAAGAGTCTGGTCGACTGGCGGATCCGGAAGAGTCTGGTCGACTGGCGGATCTGGAAGAGTCTGGTCGACTGGCGGATCTGGAAGATTCTGGTCGACTGGCGGATCTGGAAGATTCTGGTCGACTGGCGGATCTGGAAGAGTCTGGTCGACTGGCGGATCTGGAAGAGTCTGGTCGACTGGCGGATCTGGAAGAGTCTGGTCGACTGGCAGATCTGGAAGAGTCTGGTCGACTGGCAGATCTGGAAGAGTCTGGTCGACTGGCAGATCTGGAAGAGTCTGGTCGACTGGCAGATCTGGAAGAGTCTGGTCGACTGGCAGATCTGGAAGAGTCTGGTCGACTGGCAGATCTGGAAGAGTCTGGTCGACTGGCAGATCTGGAAGAGTCTGGTCGACTGGCAGCTCTGGCTGCTCCATGCTGACTGGCTGCTCCATGATGACTGGCAGCTCTGGCTGCTCCATGCTGACTGGCTGCTCCATGCTGACTGGCAGCTCTGGCTGCTCCATGCTGACTGGCAGCTCTGGCTGCTCCATGCTGACTGGCTGCTCTGGCTGCTCCATGCTGACTGGCTGCTCCATGCTGACTGACTGCTCCATGCTGACTGGCGGTCCTGGCTGCTCCATGCTGACTGGCGGCCCTGGCTGCTCCATGCTGACTGGCGGCCCTGGCTGCTCCATGCTGACTGGCGGCCCTGGCTGCTCCATGCTGACTGGCGGCCCTGGCTGCTCCATGCTGACTGGCAGCTCTGGCGGCTCCTTGCAGACTGGCAGCTCTGGCGGCTCCTTGCAGACAGGCAGCTTTGGCGGCATCCTGCAGACAGGCAGCTCTGGCGGCTCCTTGCAGACTGGCAGCTCCTTGCAGACTGGCAGCTCTATGCAGACTGGCAGCTCCTTGCAGACTGGCAGCTCCTTGCTAACTGGCAGCTCTATGCTAACTGGCAGCTCTATGCTAACTGGCAGCTCTATGCTAACTGGCAGCTCTATGCTAACTGGCAGCTCTATGCTAACTGGCAGTTCTGAACAGGCGGGAGACTCCGGCAGCGCTGTAGAGAAGGAAGGCTCTAACAGCGCTAAACAGGCGGGAGACTCCGACAGCGCTGGAGAGGAGGAGGGCTCCGACAGCGCTGGACAGGCGAGGCGCACTGTAGGCCTGATGCGTGGTGCTGGCACTGGTGGTACTGGGCCGAGGACACGCACAGGAAGCCTGGTGCGGGGAGCTGCTACCGGAGGGCTGGGGTGTGGAGGTGGCACAGGATGGGTTAGACCGTGAAGGCGTACTGGAGATCTTGAGAGCGGTGCTGGCACAGGACGTGCAAGGCTAGGGAGGTGCACAGGAGGCCTGGTACGTGAGACTGGCACCATCTTCACCAGCCGACTAACACGCACCTCAGGACGAGTATGGAGCGCTGACCCAGGTGCCATCAAATCCCCGACACGCTCCGTCGGGCGAATTCCATGTTTAAAACACCAACACAGCAACTCCCTCATTTCTCTCTCCTCCAATTTCCCCATTAACTCCTTCACAGTCTCTGTTTCGCTCACCTCCAACACCGGCTCTGGTTCTGGTCTTCTCCTTGGCTCCTCACGATAAACAGGGAGAGTTGGCTCAGGTCTGGCTCCTGACTCTGCCACACTCTCCCTGAGCCCCCCCCCAAGAAATTTTTGGGGCTGACTATGGGGCCTCCGTCCGCGCCGCCTTGCTTGCTTCGCAAACTCCATTCTCCTATATCCTTCCGCGCACTGCTCCATCGAATCCCAGGCGGGCTCCGGCACGCTCCCTGGGTCGACCGCCCACCTGTCTATCTCCTCCCAAGAAGTATAGTCCATACTGTACTCCACTTTGGGCTGTTCTTGCCTGTTGACACGCTGCTTGGTCCCTTTGTGGTGGGTGATTCTGTAACGGTTTTCTAGATGAGAAGGAGAGTCGGACCAAAATGCAGCGTGTAGATTGCGATCCATGTTTTAATGAACAAACGTAAAACACGAATCAATGCAAACACTACAAAATAAAGAACGTGATGAACGTAACGAAAACCTAAAACAGCCTATCTGGTGAAAAACACATAGACAGGAACAATCACCCACAAACACACAGTGAAACCCAGGCTACCTAAATATGGTTCCCAATCAGAGACAATGACTAACACCTGCCTCTGATTGAGAACCATATCAGGCCAGACATAGAAATAGACAAACAAGACATCCAACATAGAATGCCCACCCAGTTCACGTCCTGACCAACACTAAAACAAGGAAAACACACACGAACGATGGTCAGAACGTGACAGCAGAGTTATTATCATCCGCCACTATTTATGAAAAGTCATGACCTTTTCCCACAATAATGGAAAATGGTTTACTGTGGGACTGTGGGACTCACTGAAACTTGCCTCCACGCTCAATGCTCCATTGTTCCATTGAGCAAGGCACTTAACCCTAATTTGCTCCAGGGGTGCCGTACTACTATGGCTGACCCTGTAAAACACATTTCACTGCACCTATCCGGTATATGACAAAAAATAAATCACACCACCACTATAATCACACCCCACTGGAGAGCAGGAATTGATATATATTAACTCATGCTCTTTAGGGAGATTAGCAGAACTGACTAGATAAGAACAAATGGTGCATTGACTCAGTTTAGCTTAAGCAGATGGTGATAAAATTCAATTGAACAGTATCCAAATCCATCCATCCCTCCTCCTCCTTTTTGGTTCTTTGACCTAGTGTTGGAAGAGATGCATTGGGTCTCACCCATAGAGACAGACAGAGGACTAGCGCCCAAAAGCCTGTTTTAGCATGGGCAGTGCCATTGAGAACCATTTTGAAGTAGTCAACTGGGTGGGACTTCCTATGGGTTAAGGAAGGATAATCCCTGGGGAAAAGTTCTTATTTTGTACACTCCCCTGGATAATTTTATTTACACTCAAAGTTGTACACGCTGAGGGACGTTGTACACGCTGAGGGACGTTGTACACGCTGAGGGACGTTGTACACGCTGAGGGACGTTGTACACGCTGAGGGATGTTTGTTATGCTGAGCCCACAGGCCATGTGTCTAGTCTTGGTCACACTGACTGACCTGGCTCACAAAGTTAAGAGGGCCAGAACCAGGTCATTGGGGGTCATGCAGCATCTGGTGAATCTACAGTGTGATGCTCTTACATGTGAATGTGTGGTGGGTACAATGGGGAGTCCAGCTCACTCGAGTGGGTGCTTATATTTAAGTCACTTGCTCAAGGGCACAGACAGATTTTTCACCTTGTCGGCTCGAGGACTCGAACAAGCGACATTTCGGTTACTGGCCCAACACTATTACCAATAGTGTTTAGTCAGCATTTTATTTGAACAGCAGTGGCGGGATAAGCTGAGCTAGAAGAGCTTTTCTTTTCTTGCATGAGTTTGCATAGATGTGAGCAGATAGGGGTGAATACCAAGCAGGCAGTGCACTGACCAGCCCTGCTGTGGGCCTTTGTCTGCATGTGTATGATGCTATGAGCAGCGGCGTGGTGGGCAGTCAGTCCGGGTGTATTTCTGAGGCCTTTCTTCACTCTGCTGGGCCGTGTTTTATTCATGGCCTGCGCCCTGACCCCGCAGAGCTCCTGTTCTGACAAATCACTTCTGATTAAGACAGATCTCTATTAGCCACTCAACTTAGCCTATTCATCATCCCCCCCTTCCCCCTTCTCCTCCTCCCTCGCCTGTCCGTCAGACCGGACCAAGACGCAAAGGAAATGTTCCGCCGTGGTTTTAAATGGCTGATTACGGACAATTGGCGGATGGAGAGATGTAAGGGAGTCTTATGGGTGATAAGACGCAGGTTTAATGGGTATAAATGACCAGGCCGACTAGGAGGACCAGCTGGTAATAGAACCATTTGTTTCAGGCAGAACAGGAGTGGGAGAAAAAATGAAGACTGTTTTTCTCCAATTGAACTCCCCTGCCTGCCTGCCTGCCTCCCTCCCTCCCTCCCTCGCCGCCTCAAGTTCAAACACTTCCGTTCTCATATGGACTTTTAACAGTAAGGTCCCTCTCACTCGTCCTGAATGAGAATAGATGAGGCTCGGAAGCGAGGCCGGTTGTTTTAGATTTATGAAACGACTCAGACAAGCACACATACAGACGCGGCTGTAGACATGGCCTCAGACCAGACATACACACTCAGATACCCAGGCACAAAACAATGCACCAGCTTACAAATAAAAAGGGAACTTTAACGTTCAGCATCCCATAACCTACTTGTAGTGTCATTTTTTTTAATTATAAACTGGGTGGTTTGAGTCATGAATGAGGATTGGCTGAAAGCCGTGGTATATCAGTATACACGGGAACGACAAAGCATTTCTTTTTTACTGCTCTAATTACATTGGTAACCAGTTTATAATGGCAATAAGGCATCTCAGGGGTTTGTGGTGTATTGCCAATATACCACGGCTAAGGGCTGTGTCCAGGCACTCCGCGTTGCGTCATGCTTAAGAACAGCCCTTATTGGCCATATACCACACCCCCCTCGGGCCTTATTGCTTAAATACATGACTGCACTGATGACACTCTGCCTACTTGAGGCAAAACTTCTAAAATCATCAAGTTAAAACAGAACCAATTTATAAAAACTGTTCAACAGCTGTAAAGTCTTATTGTTTAAATCCCCAAAACAATAATAAATTAACCTGAACCACAATAGTGGAGGGCAAAGGGAGTAGAAGGAGGAGGGGGGGATGGGGGAAGGTTTCCGTCAGCAAATTGCCTGGAATTACTGAACCATCCAAATGAAAACTAATGGACTTTGGGCCACACTGTGATTGCCTCAACACACAGACGTAACACGGGAATGACACCATACAGGGCCTTCAATTAAAAACAGGGAATTTCCACGGACGGCTGGTCAGCCCCATACATCTACAGTGTCCCCACAGCAACGCTGGTCAATTCTATGGATCAAATGGACTCGACTGATTCTTTCCATTTCCACTGCTCCCGGAAATATCTGTACGTGTTGATTCAGCTTGTGGTCAGAATGCGCAGAACATTTATGAAGTAGTGGAATAAAAACAACCATGGTTCATACAGTATAAACACATCAGACTCCTTTCAGCCCTCGGTATCGTGGATACAACGAAGCCATAGACTATGAAAGAAAAGCTGCCTTTATAATAAATAATAATAATATTTCCTAATCACACACATGTATAATACACACTCGTACATATTTGAAATAGGACAAATAAGGACACAACAAATTATTATTATTAGCGTATTACTTACAATACATAGTGGGGAATACATTAAAGCTTATCGTTTGTGTAATGGAGAATAGAGATGACTATCACAGTACAGACAACTGACATTCTCACCGCTGACAAACGGTCTCCATGTAGAAAGGAGAGATACTGAAACTGGATAGAAAGATGAAGAGATCACAGGGAAAAGATGGAAGATGAAAACGTATGAAACAAGGATGAACCACCCCTAAACCTGGCAGCCACAACGGGAGGTATATACCTGAAAAACCCAAAATATCCCATTTACCCCAAAGAAGTTTGTCAGTTTAAGGAAACGGACTCAAGGAAAAAACGTGAGGGGGAAGAAGAAACTTGACATTCCCCAGTTTCTTTTTCAACAGTTTAGGAACGATAATAATCGCAATACTCCTGATTAAAGGCTTTCACGTCTCTAATCAGAAAGTTGACAGGCAGATCAAAGCGCGCAACATGATTTTTTTGCCTTTTAATTATCTGTACAACACCATACCTCAGGCTGCTCTTCCTCAAACTCTCACAAAAGATGGCAAAGGAAGATCTAACACTTCTTAACAGTTCATTATCCAATAAGAAGGAGACGAAAAAAAAAAAACACTCCACACACAACTATTTTGAAGGGCTTTAAAGCAATCTACACAATTAGCAAAGACCTGGGGGAGGCCTGTGGTCCTCTATTAGCACAACCCAAATTGAAACACCTTAATTATGTTTGTCAAAACGGACACCGCGTCACCCTCATTTGCATGTTTTGACAGGGCCCGTTGTGATTCAAGACCCCCCCCCATCGGAACACAGGGAGTATTTAGCAGATTTCAACACCTACTGATTATACAGTTTTTCCCTCTGAATAAATGAAATGACTCATTAATTTGTGCTTTGTTTCAGATCCTTTCCCCCTCCCCAATTATCGGAGAGAGTTAAGAGTATAATGGAGGCAAACAATAAGTAACGTGTGCATAGGGGGAGTGCTCACTGCATAGGGCTGTGGCGAAATTTCCTCAGCTGGTAATTGTCAAGCAAATAACTGTCGGTCCTCACAGTAATAACTGTTAATTAACATAAACACCTTTAGCATCTCCTGGCTTACAAAAAGCCTAATAAATCAGTGTAATATAGTCTACTCCTTCACAATAAATTCATGATTTATTTTAGACAGGTTTAAAGAAACATGATATGAAGAAAATGTAGTCTATTTCAGAATAGCATACTCTGAGCTGTCCTTATGTTAGGTCCTGTGCCAAATGGCTGTGGGCTACACTAGTTCATTTAGCAGACAAGATTTGCTTATAATTAATTATGAAGAATACAATGAACAAAGTTATAAATATTTTCTTCAAATGATTTGAGGGAGTGCGTACATTCGGCTATTCTGCGTTGAGCGGTTAACAAAGAAATATGTACTCCTACATGCTTATTTTAGAGTTATTAATCTAACTTTAGATGTTCTACAAATGTTGGGCTATATGTTTAGATTTTTCATACACTAAGGCTGCATGATGAGACTAAGGATGTTTTGAAAAAAGTTGCTTGAAAGGCATGAGCTCGGATTTGTTTGTTTTTTGCGCAGGCTGCGTACACTCCAAAAGTCTCTCATTCACAATTTGACAAGCACTTGATAATGCCTTGAATTTCACGGTGGCATCCCCTTTGTGGCCGTAATGCACCCTAAAAAATGAATGCCTTTTGCGTCCCGGAGTGCTGCATTGTGCCCTTCTCCCTGAGTGTGCTGTACAATCCGAAACTCACACGGCTCCCTGTCACATGATTAGGTCTTTCTCACAGGCTACAAGTGAAGACAGACACATCGGGGTTGCAACTGCGCGCGTCCTTATCCAATTCCGAGGTGCATATTGAAGATATTGGAAGAACAACATGAGTAGGCCTCACGAACAGCAAAAGCACTAGCCTATGTCAATCTACTATCCCCCATAGGACAAAAGTTGACCTATTCTGTTCTGTGCGAGAAATAAATATTCCAAACATAGTTTGGGACAGTTGTGGGATGCGATAGATCCCAAATGAATACAACCACTAGCAAACAAAAACAAAAAAACGATTCTATGCAATGTGGCTGACGCAACAGATCAGAACGTTTATGTTAAAATGTTGATAAACTATTAGTCTATTTCTTCAAATTATAAGCCCAGCAATGCGTACATGGCAGTAGGCTATAAGCGTTAATGTTCCATTTACGGAAAACACCATTATCAAAAGTGACAGCAAATGCAATTATGCATGTAATACTTTTATTATAAAGGTGCATTTTTATGGTGAAAATGATCTCCCCAAACTTGAAACTCACACGCTGCTTATGTATGCCAGTTAGGCTGTACACCCATTGTAAAGCAGATCAATGTGCTTCATTTTAAGAAGTTATTTTGCCACTTTAGTTGTGATACACACCTTTTTAGAACATATCGGCCTATGGGCTAGGCTACATGAGGTGTGCGACTATGATTTGAAAAACTTGCGCAAAAAAAAGGCATGTTTCTTATGCTGGGCATCATTCACAAGTGACAATATATAATTCACAAGTGATAGGCTTGTTTTAATCTTGTGCTTACATATACTAAATCATTTTTGTGTGAAATTTGTTTTGATTTAGAATGTACCATTATCATACACCTGTATCGAAACAGGGGCAGCAGGAAAAAAATACATGTCATCTAAGCACTTAAATAACGAATGGAGGATGCTTTTCCCCGTGGTTTATTTTCATGCCAGCCAAAAAATCAAATCAAATCCAATTGTATTGGTCACATACACATTTACCAGATGTTATTGCGGGTGTAGCGAAATGCTTGTGTTCCTATCTCCAACAGTGCAGTAATATCTAACAATTCACAACAATACACACAAATCTAAAAGTAAAATAACAGAATTAAGAAATATATAAATATTAGGACGAGCAATGTCGGAGTGGCATTGACTAAAATACAGTAGAATATAATACAGTATATACATATGAAATGAGTAAAGCAGTATGTAAACATTATTAAAGTGACAAGTGTTCCTGGTAGGCTATACTCCTGTACTAAATATAAGCAAGGTGCTAAATATCAGAAAAGTTGAGAAATAAATATAGTAGGCCTAGCCTATAGAAAGCTGATGGGATACTCCTATTTTTAGTAAAGGCCATCAACACTGTTTTCTCACGCAATTGCATAGCCTATAAAAATGTTGCGCAACATGAGCTCATGGGCTCTCATGAAGTGTTTTTTCGATGACATTTGCATTGATGTCAGAGTGATTAGAGGGACAATAGAGTGCTGAGTAGCAGGCAGTTAGCACATTTGGTAGGCTACTAATGACCAGCAGCAGCATCAGAGTTTGGAGAAGCCTAATTACCGTGCCCAAAACGGTCATGTGAAATTTGACTGCTATCAGGCAATACAGTCACCAACAGCCCTATGTGTGCAACAACTAGCCACTCTATATGGCTATCCTGATGATGGCAGTTAACCGTTTCTGTTCTGACCAACATGATTAGATTTGGCCTTTCTGGTTGGACATAGTTTATAGGAGTCAACTGGAAAATTTCACAGGCCAACGAAGCCTTTGTTCAATGGAAAATAGTTTTGGACACCTATAAATACAAATGAATTATGATTTTCCAAAAGATGAAAAGGGTGCCAAGAGAGAATGCTGAAGTTGAGAGTAAAACATTGAGTTGTGGTGATATAATGCCAAAAAACAAGACAGAGACAAAATGCATTTCACCCAACAGAGTGATGATGCCTAAATGCTTTTTACATCCACTTAATGGTGACAATTGAATGTTTTATCAATCAATCAACACACACTAAATAACACAAAAATGTGAGTACCATTGTCAGTGGCCTTCACAAATTCCTTTAGTCTAAGCTTGGTTACCATTGTACCTACACTTATATCTCTCATGAAGTGATCGACGGTGACCTTCTTGTGGCCTTTGTTGCACATGAGGTTACATAAGTTTGTTTGCATTCGGCACAACGTTTAAGGTGACCGCAGCCGTTTCTTCTATGGAGCAACAGCAAAGCTCATGACTTTATCAGAACACTACATCTTTGTGGCCGCTCACAACAGCAAGTTTGTCTCTCGCTTTGGGGCTCATACTGACACACAGTAAGACAGCTATTATAAGGGAGGCATAGAGAGGGCACACAAAAAAGAGACGCATCATGTGCCCCATTAACAATGAGCACGGCCACGGAGGTTAAGGACGATTACTGTCAGCAGCCTAGTGTGAAAACACACGTGGCAGTGCCAACCAGGGCACTGCTAAGGACCCGATGACACTGTGACAGTGCCTGAGTACAGTATATGTGAGTGTCCAGTTCACATTGTTTTGCCCACGCAAGACAATTCAACAACTGAACAACTGTTTCTAAAAGTCTGTTCAACTAAGAATGGGGAAATCATAGCGGGCTTTTTTTCCTTAATAAAATTTCACAAAAGTTGAGGTAAGAGCGCCTTGGCATGGTAAACCAGAGCAAAACAAATGAAAAGTTACAATGTGCTGTACAATATACCCTGCTGTGAATGAAAACTTGATCTATTTTATTCAGTGTATTTGTTCTGTAGCTACTTCACTCAGTGGATGGGATCTTGGATTCTCACAGCCTCACAGCTTTTGCTGAAAACGTCAGCTTCAAGGATCCAACAAAACATACTGTGCCTTCAGAAAGTATTCACACCCCTGGACTTATCCCACATTTTGTTATGTTACAGCCTGAATTTAGAATGGATTCAAATTATATATTTTTTTCATGTCAAAGTGGAATTATGTTTATCGAAATGTTTACGAAAAGCTGAAATGTCTTGAGTAAGTATTCAAGCCCTTTGTCATGGCAAGCCTAAATAAGTTCAGGTGTAAACATTTGCTTAACAAGTCACATAATAAGTTGCATGGACTCACTCTGTGTGCAATAATAATGTTTAACATGATTTCTGAATGACAACCTCATCTCTGTACCCAACACATACAATTATCTTTAAGGTCCCTCAGTCGAAGAGTGAATTTCAAACACCGACCAAAGACCAGAGGGGTTTTCCAATGCCTCGCAAAGAAGGGCACCTACTGTAAGATGGGTAAAATATATATACAGTGGAGCAAAAAAGTATTTAGTCAGCCACCAATTGTGCAAGTTCTCCCACTTAAAAAGATGAGAAAGGCCTGTAATTTTCATCATAGGTACACTTCAACTATGACAGACAAAATGAGAAAAAAAAATCCAGAAAATCACAGGCCTGTGATGGTCCTCCAATAATTGGTATCGGTGATGAAAAATCATAATCGGTCGACCTCTAATGGATATGCTTATAATTGTTATGGACTGGGGAGTTTTTCAGGATTAAAAAAAATACATGGAATGGAGCTAAGCACAGACAAAATCCTAGAGGAAAACCTGCTTTCCACCAGACACTGGGAGATGAATTCACCTTTCAGCAGGACAATAACCTAAAACACAAGGCCAAATCTACTCTGGAGTTGCTTACCAAAAAGATCGTGAATTTTCCTGAGGGGCCGAGTTACAGTTTTGACTTAAATCTACTTGAAAATCTATGGCAAGACCTGAACATGGTTGTCTAGCAATGATCAACAACACATTTAACAGAACTTTAAGAATTTTGAAAAGAATAATGGGCAAAATGTTGCATAATCCAGGTGTGGAACGCCCTTAAGAGACTTACCCATAAAGATTCACTGCGGTAATAGCTGTCAAAGGTGCTTCTACAAAGTATTGGCTCAGGGGTGTGAATACTTCTGTAAATGAGATATTTCTGTATTTCATTATCAATAAACGTGCTAACATTTCTAAAAATATGTGTGTAGATGGGTGAGAAAAACATATTTAATCCATGTTGAATTCAGGCTGTAACAACAAAATGTGGAATAAGTCTAGGGGTATGAATACTTTCTGATGGCACCTTATCATTCTGAAGTGCTATGCATAATGCCCGAATGAGAAAAAGGATTATATATGTTTGAAATATGTTCAAAATATGACCCATTGTGACAGAACACTCAGACAGGCCTACAACTGACCATCAAAAGGGGGAAGGCAATGCACCCATTCAAAAAAGGAAATTCTCCATACAGTATATCACTAGCAGAGAAAAAAGATATCTCCTGTTCTAGGGAATTAACTAAAAACCTTCCCCGGTATCTTCCCCACTAATGAAGCATATCTAACTTTTTACGACACGGCAGAAGTAATTTAATCTAACTTCTGAGGGCCTCGACACCATCAAATGAATTATTCATAAAGGACATGATATAACTCAATTGTCAACTCGGTGGCTGTCCCTTTTCTTTTTAAATCCCTCGTCTGGCTATCGTCTTTTGTCTTAGGTTCCTTTCTTTTTTTTGGGGGGGGGGGCTTTTAATCTACAACTGAGCGGTACACATTGTCATGGTCGCCGTCAAACAAAATAATTTAGATTTTTGTTTTTTGAAGTTGGTCGGTGGCGGGCGGGCGGGGAAGGGGATGTAGCAATTGGCTCGGCTCCCCGTGGGTTTGTGCGGTGCGGTGAGCCGGCGGGGCCAGCTCCACCAAAGGAGAAGAGGCTCAGTGTCAGTAATAACACAACCCCAACTTCTTTCTTTCCCCTTATTAATAAAACATGGCATCTGCCCGAGCCCACCTTGATGGGGCGGGCGCTGCGCGGAGAGGTAGCGGTGCGCAGTGAGGTAGCGGGCTCGGGGAGGTAGGATGAGTTCCATTCTCCACACAGCGGCCTGCCGGCCGGCGTAGCACTGCCATTTCTTCTTCTGGCTGGCTGATGGAATGTGACCCCGGGAATGACTGACAGGCGCAGCAGTAGCCGACTGGGCTACGGTGCCCCGACGGCGAAGATCCCGTTCCCATTCCACACACATGTAACTAACGCAGAGGAGCGCAACATGCAGATTACACAAGTAGTACATAGTCATAATACAATAATAACTTGGGTCTTGGTTTATAGCAGTATGTGGTAGGGTACCACTAGTCAATCTGTCAATAAATCAACCAAGCAATTGGCTCACATCGCTCTGTCAAGCCTACAGATACAAGTAAACTTGACATGACGGAGTATGCTAGTACAAATTACACCTAATGCGTGAGTGCACAAATTAAAGTAATACGTCATGATTACTTAAGTGACACCGTCTAGAAACATGAAATGTATCTTCAACAATGGTCTGAGTTAGAACACACACACACACACACACACACACGGATGAGCGTGAGTGAACAGCTGTGCGGTGAGCGAGGACAGAGGGGCTACTGTGCGGGATGGACTGACAGCCGCCTCACAGAGAGCGCCTCGGTGGAGGGGCCACAGGCTGCCTGCCCACAACACTGCAAGAAGACGCCCGTGTTTGAGGCCAGAGCCACACAGGAGCAAGACGCCCGAGGGCACTATTCAATCAAAATCTCAACCCAAGATTCTGGGTTTCAGCTAAAAATAAGCTCTTGATCATTGGGGTTTTTGAACTCTACTGTCTATGAAGGTAGTCTAATTTCTTAATTGTAAAATTGGTCACAAAGTTCAATCAAAATGTGCATTTATTTAATTGACTCCCAAATGTCAGTTCATCCTAGACACATGAACTCACTGAAATGTGGGTGGTATTGAGAGTTATACAAAGGAAGCAGGAACTGTCCATAGTGTCTAGGGAAGGATTAAAAGAGACGACAGCAGTGTGTTGTGCTGTGTGCAGCCAAGGGAACGGTATGATTCAAAGTCCACGATTGTGAGCCAGTCTTTCAAGGTTCTCAATGCTCTTCACTAAGCATCCAGCAGCTTCCCACTATATTTCTTGTTGATTTCAAAAGCTGTTTCCTTACTATTGATTCTAAAGTACTGTACAGCCTTGCTAGCCTGGTTGCTGTCTGTCTCTGTTCAGCTAATACGTTACACTCCATGTATAGGAATGTTGCGGTGACCGTATTAGCGCCACACCGGTAGTCATGAGTCATGACCGCAGTAAAATTCCATGTGACTGTTGAGTCAGAGTAATCTCCTCTTATTCCCTCTGGTCTTGTTTTGGTAGTACCTGAGCCGAACGGCCTGGTACTTGGGGCTCTACTGTCCCTCCATCAGGTCCTAATGGCCTGGTACTCGGGGCTCTACTGTCCCTCCATCAGGTCCTAATGGTCTGGTATGCAGGGCTCTACTGTCCCCCCACCAGGTCCTAATGGCCTGGTACTCAGGGCTCTACTGTCCCTCCATCAGGTCCTAATGGTCTGATACTCAGGGCTCTACTGTCCCTCCATCAGGTCCTAATGGCCCAGTACTCGGGGCTCTTCTGTCCCTCCATCAGGTCTTAATGGCCTGGTACTCAGGGCTCTACTGTCCCTCTAACTACTCTCACATCAATGCAAATGCAGTCGACAATCACATCAAACACTTAAGATCAGAATAGTATCAAGCTTATAAAGTTGATCTCACTCTGATCGATCAATTTGAAGAAAGTTTCAAGCCGTTGTTGAAGTTCTGTGTGGAAAACATGGTCGTTGTGGATGTTGTTTCAAAGTCTAACAAAAAATGGACATAACATAAAGATCGTGCCGTTACACAATACATAGCGTACTGCAAATTACACAAGGCAGAAAAATGCATGATTTAAGATGTCGTTGGTGCATAATTGGTCTAGACTACATTATACTCCAAAAGATAAAAAAGTACGTAAATAGCCGTGTTAGATTGAAATATATAAAGGTCATTTCGTCAAACTTGTGAGGCTCTCCAGTCTCCATGCTCATTAGTTGCTCATACAACATATTTGCTGCATCTTCACTCAATCCCATTTCAAATGTCTCCAATCCTAAATGTGTTACATTCCCTGAGACCAACCAGGAAGGCCACATATTCCCAGATTTACATAAAACAGCCATACTTGTGGTCTTCTCCTTTCTGCATCCCCGCATTTAGCGTGAGGAAAAAGAATAGGCTATGTTGTTATGTGCGGCTGATGTGCTTAAATGAGCTCCTTCGGTGCAGGAGTGTAATGCTGCCAGAGTGCACCGGATTGTCACTCCACCACTTGTCACAATGGTGCTCATCTAGTGAAGTCAGATCAAAGCTGAAGCAACGTCTTGGAAGATCACATAATGATTCATTAGTATTCTACATAACAGAATCTAATTGAATAGTGTAGTATAACGTTACTGTTACACCAAAAACCTTGTGCGGCCAAAACTCAACACCGAGAGGACATAGGCTACGAGGCAGAACGTGCTTTTATTTCAACAAAATTCAGGAAGGCTGTATAGTTACACTGTCCCGCAAAATCATCCTGTCGTCCAGCATTTGGGTATTACAAATATGGTCACCCAACCAGGCATAAGTGAGAGAAGAAAAGTGGCCGACCTCAGCTACTCAATGTCTTTTCTCCCCTGCCCATTAGATAATGGGCCAATCTCAATGAAAACTCCTTTTGACATATTAGTAAAGACAAGATTACATTTGAGAATGGTCTTTAAGGGGTGAAATACGATCACTTGGTGAAAGAACAGCGTGTGCAACCTGAGGAAACAGGGATGAAAAAAAAAGCTCTCTCTCTAAGACATTCCACGGTTTTGTATCATTCACAACTAAAGTTGACAAATAACTCTGGATCTAGCAAATAGGACCCGTTTCAAATGATCACTTTCACGCTCACCATAGCCACTTCATATGCGCTCGAACTTCCTCTGGAATGGGAAAACATCCTTTAATTGATTCAGCTAAGTTCAATTATATTAGTCTTACTATAAAATCATATCATATACTTATCAGCATATCTTGTCTGCTAAATGAACAAGCCTACAGCCTATGGCATGGCGCATAGCCAGATAACAGAAAGTAGCACAATTGATAATGTCCTTCTGAAATACATTTTCTTCAAATCATAATGTTTTTTAGACCTACCTAAAATAACCTACCTAAAATAATTTATTGTGATGGTGTATATTAAATTGATAAGACTTTTTTTTTTTTTAATGTAGATGTTCCAAAGGCGAGCATCATCGGCCTGTGCGCGTGGAGGCCTGGATATGCTAAACGTGTTTATGTTATTTAATGGTCAATTACTGTGAGACCGGCACACTTTTGCATGACAATAACCGGCTGAAGATCTTTTATGACCGCCACAGCCCTATCCTTCCCATTCATGTCATTTGCCAAAGAGACAGGTCTTTAACTGCTCTAATTTCATTGGAAACCAGTTTATAATATCAGTAAGGTACCTCAGGGGTTTGTTAATATAGCACGGCAAAGGGCTGTCCATAAGAACAGCCCTTAGCCGTGGTATTTTGTCCATATACCACACCCCCGCCGCCTTAAATGTAACCTAGGCCTACTTTTTGATGGACTACAGCCAAGATTTGAAGGTGCGCCTAGGTTTTGAATATGTTTTTAGGAAAGAAGAAATGTCATTTGTGTGTGTCTGAGGTGCACATGTGGCGTTAATTGATGGGTCAATTTGCTGTGTGTGTGAATTTGCTAATCCTCTCCAAGTCCATTCATAAAGTTTCCTAAAGTAGCCGGTCAGAACTTCATCGCTTAATAAGAGAGGAGGAACAAATAATATAAGTGAAATGACGACAGGTGCCAGTTGCCAGGGATGCAACTGGGATGCAAACGTAGCTCAATTGAATCTTGTCGACAAAACATTTCCGCTCATTATTTCTCGCTCTTATTACAGAGATGGTCTTGCATTGACACTGCCTTCTCACCAGGGAATGACCGCAGCAGGTCCTAACGGTAGATTGTTGTTGTACCTCAAATTTGTGCGCATGCCATGTTCAATAAAGTTGTCATGAAAAATAATGATATTTTCCAACATCCAGTCAGCAACTGCGCCGTAAATCCGGCTGCATGTTGAATGTTGCGATTTCTGAAAGGCCCAGTCTCTTTGGCAAATGACAGCTGTGGCAAGGAGTGGAATGTTAGCTAAAAAGACTGCTCCCCAGAGTGCAGACTTGCCAATAAACTGCAGCAGAGTTCTTTCAATTACACAGGTACCTGAGAATGACAAGAATATTTCCTGCATTCTGTTGGGTAAATCAACCAATAAAGAATGAGAAAATGAAACCTACAGGATGGCACACTTTTATTATTATTATTATTTATTTATGTGTTTGTGTGCGTAAATGGGCATGGCATATCGCATTTAAGTACACAAATATACAATACATTTGAGTTCCCAGGTCATTCATAGTGTGATCGGTACAGTCCACTTTTTGCAGCTGTGGCAGTTTGAACAGCATTCAGAGTGTCCTTGACACCTCTATACAAGGCATGAGTGTCAAAACACCACCTCTCCACTATGTGACACAGTGACTGAGAGAAAGAGCGATTCCCCTAGCAGTGGTGAGGGAAGAGGGGGTTAAACACAGCTAGCATTCCCCAGCTAGCCAGCCGTGATAGATACATATCGTACAGTCATAGTGTAGCAGTAGTGCCGGGTGGGTGGCCGTGGCATGTTTTCATCTGATTGTAATTGAGGCTGACGCGTGACAGACCCCTGTATGGAGCCCGGCGCTGGCCCGGGGCAGGGGCACGCTGACAGGGGGCACGAGGAGGGTGGCATGGGTTCCCGGCCCTGGCATGGCCATGGCATAGCACTCCCCGGGGGCAACCAACCCTCCCTAACCCACCCGACCTCCCACCTCACCCCTGTCAGCAGGCGTCAGAGAGGCTAACGAGGGGGCAGGCGGGGCTGCTTATGAATTCTGCCACATCCGTTGGTGAGGCGAGCTCGGTTTCCTTCCTCCGAGACCTTTGGTTGCTACGTGTCTGAGGAGACGCTGCTCATCAACAGTGGAACCTGGGAGGTTTAATAATGGCTGTGATGACGGCCCACGTAGTCAAATGAGTTTCGTCCTTACGGAAAAAGATAAATGACAAAGGCTTTGACAACTTAGGGGATGCTCCATTTGATTTGGCCATCTTTCTGTTGACTGCATAAAAACAAGGGGATGGAGGTCGTTTTACTATTAGCGTTGTAATTGTCTTAGCAAAAAGAAAGAGTTCCAGACAGATCCAACCAACGAGAGGTGGAGAAAGATATATTCTGAAAGGCAAAGAGGGGATGAAGGAAAGAGATGCTGATTAAAAGGCCCTCCCGCCAGCGGTTGATATCGCAAATTAAACATTATTTCCACAACAAGTATAACCAGTACTCTGTCCAAGATGTATAATTGAAAGAACCGGAATGTTATTTTCAATTGGTCAAAGTTAACTCATTCTCCCATAAGGCTTAGGGATGCCTAGAACTTGAGTGAGGACCGGCTCATCTCATTGGTGGCTTTCCTTCCATCCTGGACAAAACACTCAGCTGTACTATAATGCAGCAGCAGTTTTTCCCTTTTGTATGTGTTATTTTTAAATGAAGCACCAAGGAATCATGGACTCTTTGTTCCTTCTTCCTCCTCACCCAACGTCCAGGCCTTAAAATAGCTGGTATTTTTAAAGATCAGGGGCTGTTTTTTAGGGTATAAAAAATTGATTGAATGAAGTGGAAGTGCTGGCTAATGAGCTCCCTGGGCTACAGAGCAGCAGGGACTGCGAGGAGAGGAGGGAGACGAGGAGGATTGAGGAAGACTGGCGCAGCCATGGCCGCAGTGTGCCAGCTAAGTTGGCGCAAGGTACTTGGGCGCAAGCCTAGGCAGCGGGCATCGTGGTCCACGCCAAGAAGGGCATTGCCAAAAGCTCACGGTCAACCTGTAAACCGGCATCAGAACTTTCCCCCCCCCCCCCAGTCTCAAGCAAGCAAAGGTTTCTTTCCTTGAGGGAAAACGGGAGACTTACTGATCACTCACAAAAAAGTGTTATTCACAACTCTAAGGCTTTACAACACTTTTTGGAGCAATCACTCTATTTTTGGAGTTTTCATCCTTAAGTGAATATGTGGACTCAGCAGCTTACGCACGTTTGTTTTTCTAACGCCATATACCTGCTTCTTTCCTCTCACATGTTGCACTAGGGGTTATGTTTATTAGGGAGTCAGGCTCATCCCTTTTGTTACCCGCTCTGTGACAAAGGACTGCAGAAGGCGCCACATGAAGGAAATTGAGTTGAATTCATGCGGTCTCTGTACCCAGTCACAACACCTGAACTGGTGGCTCTCTATACTCTGGTAAGAGCCAAGAGATCATTTGAATGCAGAACATTAGAAAACGGAGATGTAATAATTCAAACAGGCGCAATTCAATGGCGTCTGTGTCTCGATGTAAGGACAGAGGACCTGCTGCAGGTTATCTTTTCTCATCGGGAATCTTGATCTGGAGGCAGCTCTGCCGAGTGGTCACTAGCTGGTTCAGCCACAAAAAGTCATCAAATCTAAATGTTTAACCTTAAACATACTGCTAATGCTAACGGCTAACCATAACCTTAAATTAAAGCAAATGTTTTTTTTCACTATTTTTGTATTTTTTTTACAACATAGCCAATTTAGACTTTTCAGCTGGCCTATCTAAGTGGATATCGCTCAGTTCGCCTCCAGGACAAGACTCATGACAAACGTCAACATGCTGATCTGGAGCGGTTCCCCCTTTCTGAGGAACAATACTATATCACACTCTTCCGGCCTTGTCGCTCGATTATCTTTAATTAGGGCATGCACTATACATGTTGGTACAAATGTACATCATGTCACCTGTTGCATCTGAATGCAATAAAAAAAGGCTAAACTTATTTCACTCAGCTTCGTATTGTTCTGAGTAAAACGATCCTCTTCCATTATATTGGGCAAAAATAATGAATACTTCTTAATGGCTTTTGTTTTGTCAGCGGATCCTTTGGGATTCACATTCCCTCTTGATCAGCAGTGACAATGGATTCAGCCACAGTGCGTAGACAACACAACAATCAAAAGGTTGAGATTAGAGGTCTTACTAACAGGAGCTATCAACAGCCCCACGACAACCTCCTGTGGTTTGGCTACTACTTTACATCGCATTACTCTGACTGTGTCTGGATATGCCTGCGTCCTGAAGCCGGGCGTGAGCCAAGGGAGGACTGCATGGATAACATTTCATCTGAGACTGTCCTACTCCATATCTACGCCTGTCAAAAACCCCACACCCCCTTCTGAGAGAGAGAGACAGAGAGACAGACAGACAGGCATGACAAGGCGGAGCGCCGACGACAATGTGGAACGCAGAGACAAGCGGGGCTTTTTCGCCCTGGGAATGTCAACAACTGTCCGCAGTTTGGGGGAAGAGGGGGATTGATCGGAGAGGGAGGGATGGAAAGGGGATTACAGTCGTGGCCTTGGACGCAAGCCAAAAAGAGGAAAAGGGGGGTGGGAAAAAGAGAAAGAGGGGAGGGTGGTTGGCACATTCTTCAGCTACTTTTCCTGTCAGCGATCAGCACCTGTCAGAGCCTCTCTCCCTCTATGCTGGAAGAGCGCTGTCATTACAAATAGCCCAGATTAAAATACCAAGATACTGGGGCCCAGGCCCAAACACACGGGTAGTGGGTCTACTACTTTGACTAGAGAGGGTGGGGGGAGGCGGGGGTCAGGGGCCACAGGGCCAACAGACTGAGGGACAGTGTGAGAGAGGTAGTGTGAAAACAACCATACAATTATGAATTCATTCTCCCAAATGGCACTTTTTTTCAATTAGACAACAATTAGTTCCCAAAAAGCCCTTTCATTGCTGGTAAGATTTCCCCCAGTCTGAAAGCTGTTTAGGTGACAGATAATGTGATCCTACTGGTCTAATTCAGGTTACAAATGGCTACCAATGACATTTTGCTACCATATTGTTCCTCCATAGACTATCCATGCACTAACAATCAGGTCTCTATGGAGGAAGGTCGCATGCAAAAGGGAGAATAATGCAAACATGTGTGGGATCAATCTGGTGCCAGAGTGAATCTTCTACCCTGACAATGAAAAATGACCTGTCTCCCCAGGACGCTGTGTGTGACAGTCACCAGCACCCCACTGACAGCCAGGTAGAGCCCCGGAGTAAGGCATCATTAGCATCACACACACAGACCCAGGCGCGCGCGTTTGTGTGTGCGTGCGACGAGTGACTGTGTGCAGGAGAAAGCATGTGTATGCGTATGTAAAAGTCTATGTGTGATTTGGAGTCTGAAGTGTGAGTTTGTCTTTGCAGAAACGGTAAATTGTACCTTTCCAGTTACAAAATGGAGTGAGTCAGTGTTAGGGGAATGACAAAACATCTGCTCTAAACAGGGCAAGAAGCCGTTGGCCGTATAGACACGTCAACCTACGAATACCTTCTTAAAGGTGGGAAACGCTACGCACACACACATAAGGTATATGAAAAGACACACACAGTAACCAGACAGACCATGGCCAACACACTAAATATAACAGACAAGTATAGGAAGAAATAAAAAGAGAAGAGTTTTCCATACGCCCATGAAGACACAAGAGATGAGATGATGCTGGAGACCATTGTATTTAGAACTTAGTTTCCTGTAACAACTGCTTGTTTTCCGTTTCATATGATCAAAACCCCAAGCTCTCCTATAGGCTACCCTTACCCTAGGTCTATAGGCTACCCTTACCCTAGGTCTATAGGCTACCCTTACCCTAGGTCTATAGGCTACCCTTACCCTAGGTCTATAGGCTACCCTTACCCTAGGTCTATAGGCTACCCTTACCCTAGGTCTATAGGCTACCCTTACCCTAGGTCTATAGGCTACCCTTACCCTAGGTCTATAGGCTACCCTTACCCTAGGTCTATAGGCTACCCTTACCTTAGGTCTATAGGCTACCCTTACCCTAGGTCTATAGGCTACCCTTACTCTAGGTCTATAGGCTACCCTTACCCTAGGTCTATAGGCTACCCTTACCCTAGGTCTATAGGCTACCCTTACCCTAGGTCTATAGGCTACCCTTACCCTAGGTCTATAGGCTACCCTTACCCTAGGTCTATAGGCTACCCTTACCCTAGGTCTATAGGCTACCCTTACCCTAGGTCTATAGGCTACCCTTACCCTAGGTCTATAGGCTACCCTTACCCTAGGTCTATAGGCTACCCTTACCCTAGGTCTATAGGCTACCCTTACCCTAGGTCTATAGGCTACCCTTACCCTAGGTCTATAGGCTACCCTTACCCTAGGTCTATAGGCTACCCTTACCCTAGGTCTATAGGCTACCCTTACCCTAGGTCTATAGGCTATAACGAAGGCTGGTTCAACAGAAATTCTGCGTCTAATGTTATCCTGTCGCTTTTATGACATCGCGCATCAAGTGGTTTAGAACTATTGCTGTTTAAAAAATAAATAAAAATGGATCTGTTTTTTTTGTTTGTTTAATTTGATTAAAATTGCTTCCAGCTGAATGCGATCTGCAAGATGGTTCCGTTAGGTTTATACAACATATTTGGGAGCAGTATAACAGTGTGAACATTCTCTTTCTATTGGATCTTTGTCCAGCTTCTCTGAAACGTTTGGATGTGCGTAAAAGCCTCCATTGTCTGCGTTGCCCTATTATTATATGCCCACGTTGTGCAATTATAGCGCCTCTAACTGTATTTAGAAATAACCTGTTTAAAACAAGCCGCTTCACTTTGGAATTATTTCACTCTTTTTAAGCCTTATCAAGGGTGAATGTAATACTGCTTATTGACATTGTTGGCATGTACATGGCTCAAACCTGGCAAACATCATGCAATTTACAGTAGGACTAGCCCCTATATAAGTGTGCTATGCTACGCTATGCTTTCATTATTAAAGCCATGGCTTCTTACAATGTGGACTGCAAACATGTTAAACATGTTCAACAAATGTAGCAAAGATGGGATAGGCCTATATACATTTTGTGATTTTGTTTGTGTAGGCTTTTTAAAAAGCCAGGCTATAACGTACTAACATTCTAATTGGAGTTGATGACTAGGCAAAACATCATTCTGATTGGCCAGTGAGGGATCGAGCCTCAACACTTGTTCATTCATCAAAACCCAGTCCTTTAGCACCACTGCCATCTACTGCGCCCGTAATTCCGGTTTTGAAAATAGCTAAAAAAAAAAAAGATGTCAGACAACCCCGGACCTATCGCACGACCGCCAGCGCTAAGTTGAAGGCTTGTTAAAACAGAGCCCGAGTTCTCAGCTGAAAACCAAATCAAATGTGCAGTTTCATATTCAACCAACACCAAACAAATCTGATCAACTGAGAAAGTTTAATACAGATGCAGAAAACACTGCGTACAGCAGGTTATTAAATGTACAGCTAATAACCGGAGCTTTGAAAATTGTTCAAGTTATTTTTCTATTATTCCCAGTTATTTTCATTTAGTCTCGGCAGAGAGGTACCTCTCTAGGAAAGAATGTGGTCTATGAAAAGATGTGCTTGGCAATGGGTCGATTATCTTTCATAGAGAACATTTTCACGCACCGAGGTGTAGTCAAACAATAACTGATAGCAGACTGTTAGATAACAGGACCAAGTTGCATTCCAACGATCATTTCTTTTTTGTTGAGAACAATGCAAGAAAGGACTAGATGTGAACCAATAAACCTTGGCGCTTTAAGAGGGACGTCACTAAAAACATAGACACATGCCCCTGGATGTACTATGTTGCTTCCCCTGTTGACCGTTCTGTGTTTAACAGTAGACTGAGATGGCGTGAGACAGACGGAGGGAGGGAAACACTGACCTCCTCAACCCTTCTGCTTTTACCATTAGACGATGAGGGTGTGACAGACGGACACACTGACCTCCTCAACCCTTCTGCTTTTACCATTAGACGATGAGGGTGTGACAGACGGACACACTGACCTCCTCAACCCTTCTGCTTTTACCATTAGACGATGAGGGTGTGACAGACGGACAGAGGGAGACACTGACCTCCTCAACCCTTCTGCTTTTACCATTAGACGATGAGGGTGTGACAGACGAACAGAGGGAGACACTGACCTCCTCAACCCTTCTGCTTTTACCATTAGACGATGAGGGTGTGACAGACGGACAGAGGGAGACACTGACCTCCTCAACCCTTCTGCTTTTACCATTAGACGATGAGGGTGTGACAGACGGACAGAGGGAGACACTGACCTGCTTTTGTTTATTTTAATTAGGTAGGGGTTGTATTTTCTGCTTTTCTGCTTTTCCCATTAGATGATGAGGGTGTGACAGACGGACAGAGGGAGACACTGACCTCCTCAACCCTTCTGCTTTTACCATTAGACGATGAGGGTGTGACAGACGGACAGAGGGAGACACTGACCTCCTCAACCCTTCTGCTTTTACCATTAGACGATGAGGGTGTGACAGACGGACAGAGGGAGACACTGACCTCCTCAACCCTTCTGCTTTTACCATTAGACGATGAGGGTGTGACAGACGGACAGAGGGAGACACTGACCTCCTCAACCCTTCTGCTTTTACCATTAGACGATGAGGGTGAGACAGACGGACAGAGGGAGACACTGACATCCTCAACCCTTCTGCTTTTACCATTAGACGACGAGGGTGTGACAGACGAACAGAGGGAGACACTGACCTCCTCAACCCTTCTGCTTTTACCATTAGACGACGAGGGTGTGACAGACGGACAGAGGGAGACACTGACCTCCCCTGACATGTTGAGACAAACAGCTGATGGTTATCCGTGTGAGAGAGGGGGCCAGGTTTAGGGTTACGTTGCTACAGTACGCTACATGGGTGTCTGGGAAGTCAAAACAACACCAGAGATGTTCTACAGGGGTAAGATTAGCTAATAGAATAAATAATATTAGAATAATATATATATATATATATATGACATTTAGCAGACGCTTTTATCCAAAGCGATTTACAGTCGTGCGTGCATATATTTTACGTATGGGTCGACCCCGGGAATCGAACCCACAATCTTAGCGTTGCAACTGAGCCATATTCGGTCATTGTTGTGAAATACAGTGATAAGCATAGAGCCAAGAGATTTTCTTGACGTTTCCTGTTATAGTGTTGGGTCCAGAGTTTTTCCTTGTCTGACCAGATTGTCTGGATGTAATGTTTTTATTTGCGCCTAAACCCAAATAAAGGAATGAGGATATCAACATTACAAAGCCATAATCCTGGCAAATTACACCGAGTCCCAAAAAAGGGCTACATCTTGCATTGATGTCTTGTTTTATTTCATTTCATTTAGCCAGGTTTAAAACCAAACGAAATATCTAACCTCTTGGCTCCCGCATCTCTGTCACCTAGACCTACTGAGAGTGGTTAAGCCACTTCAACATAACAAGCCTTAGAGGTATCCAAAGGTGGGGGGGGGGGGGAAATGGTACCCCACCACCACCAGAAAATACAACCCCTACCTAATTAAAATAAACAAAATCTCCCGTCCGCACATTATTCATCTTGTCGCTACATCTCTATAATTTATAGCGAACGCCCACCAAATGCAAAAATATGTACAGATTCCAAAAACAATGAGGTGGGGTTTACAAGTGCGAGAGTGAGTGGCGAGCTCGAAGACACTCCTGGTACTGACCCCCGTGCCTCATCTCCAGGGTATAAATAAACATGTGTGTCCGTCGGTGGATCCTAATCAGAGAGAAAGAGAATCAAATGTATTCCTGGTCATTAATATTTCAGTGCTATACTGTAGGCCCATGTGAGAGAGACATGAATGATTAATTTAGACATCACCTCTGTCACAATCCCTTACCCGGCCCGGCCCGTGATCCGCCTTTGTGAATACCAAACAAAAGATGGCTTCCGCGTTTTTGGTCTGGGGTTCGGTGTTAATGTCTGGTTTTGGGGGGGGGGGGGGGTGGCGGTGGCTAGTGTGTGGAGGGGTGTGTGTGTGTGCGCGCGAGAGTACCAGAAAATGGACAGTGGGCGCATTGAAGTTAGGCTGCTGACACAGTACGCTCTCTAACAACAGTGAAACCCCTTACAGATGGATTCCACACAATGTTCCTCATTATCAGTATTATTTGGGTAATTCCAACGTCAGATCACACTTCACTACCAGCTCACTCTGCCAATCAGGACACGAGCATCTGCTAAATAATTAAATAGCAATACAAATGCCATCCCTCTCCATTTGCTGTGTTCACGGACACAGGCAACACATGCAGCAAACACACTGACAGCCTTCCTTTAATGTGGGTTGGGGTTCATTTAATGTCAAACGGTAATCCTCTCACTCACTGACGGATATGGGGTCTTCAACGAGGCTTTGACAACAGACACGTGCTCCATCCGTGTTTTGGATTGTGTTTGGCTTTGCGTGGCACTTTTCTGACAAGACCACAGCTAGATGAGATCACCATCATGCCACTCCTGCCATCTCAAGGTCCTGAGGGTATGGGCGATGAGTGTGTGTGAGTGAGTGTGTGTGTGTGCTGTACCTGTCGAGAGCTGCTGTGCCGTGGGGAGAGGATGACACTGATGTGATGCGTTGGCATGTGCCCTCGGGTGGTTTTGGTGTGGTTGTCATTTTGTTGTTTGTTTGGTTTCCTTCTCGATCCCCACATTATTAAAAAGACACCCAATATTAATAAATAACAAGCTCAAACGAGGGGATTGATGAGTAGTGATGGGGAATCAGGCTTTTCCCCATCTCTCAGCATTTGGACAAACGGTGAGATTTGACAGACAGTTCTCTCTGGGGAGTTTGAGCCAAATCAGTAAGACGATTGGGTGAGGAGATAGGTGTGTGTCAAGGAGCCATTTCACAGTGTGTGTTCGTAAATGTACCAAAAGCTTCTATTCTCATAGTACACGGTCCATGACTTGCGTCGTGCTGTATATAAACCACAGCAAGGAAAATCATCTTCTAATACAAGTAAATGAAAAGAAAATGCAAACTAAACGTGAATAAAAACCAAATCAAACAGTTGATGTGAACAGCGCCAGTCAGACATTCTAAACCATTTAAAGAACAGTGTGTGGGGTCAAATCCCCGACAGCCGCTCTAACGATGTACCAAAATACACAGAGGAAACACACATTCACATAGAAAATTAACACTCATCTACATAATTGATGGAACCTGAAAAAGGTCAACGAACCCTCATCTCAAACGTCCCAGCTACCCCCCCCCCACAGAAATTGTGTGGGACTTAAAAGAAGGAACACAAATAGTTTCTCCACAGTACCTAAAGCAAATCTGGATCAATATGATACACAACACAACTACAGGAACCTTTGTCAGAGGTTAGCCTCCTCTCTCTCTCTATTCCGAACAGGCGGAGGAGGAAGAGCAGAGGGAAGAACAAGGGAGGGAAAAAGAGGAGGAAGAGGTAGAAAAGAAGAACAAGAAATTGTTTTTATTTTTTCAGTGTTGCCGGTGTTGCTAATAGGTTTTGACAGAGCGCCGTCGGGGAAGAGGAAAGGAGGTTGGGGTTGAGTCGATAGCGGTGCGGTGCTCAGCGGCTAAGCTAGGCAAAACCCCTGGCACTTGGATAGAGGGCTGACCAGCGATCATTAGAAAGTCAATGAGTCCTGGAGCGCTCCGAGCTACGCTAGCTTTCCCAGGGAACAGAGCAGGGCCGGGCGCTAGCTAGCTAGCAGGGCCTAGCTTACACACAGAAACACCACCTCTGTATCTGATATACACTTTAAAAGACGCATGAAAAGGCACCTAATACACACGTGTAATAAAAAAAATGATATGCAGGCACAGAACGCACACGTAAAGGAGTACTAACAACAGAACCTGTCAAATGAAATGATTTGCGGACCGTTTTAACATCTACATTCACACAAAACAACAACCATCAATAAATGCTTCTCACGTATCCATACCGCACACAGGCATAAACTCTGACACGCAAATGAAAGCACTCTCTAAAAATGTTAACACCACACATGGCGTGCATATGCATAGACACACCAACCCACCCACCCTTGTTTTGACGGTATGCCATTACAGCCAGTGGCATAGAGGACACTTCTTTAATGCCATGACTCTTCTACATCACTGAGCATGTCCCGTCTCCTGTCCTACGCAGCAGACAGAGGATCCCCCGGGACGGCTGAACCCAGGTCAGTTTAGGGCCCGTAACCTCGCCTGGACCCATGCATTTTTAACTGCCTCCAACTGATCCCCTTACACCTCCACTTGACATTAAAAATAGTGTTTCTGTAGAGGTAAAACTCTTTACAGACAACAAATACTCCTTGTGCTCGGCCCTAATCAGCGACGGGCTACAGCACACACAGACATTCTTAATAACTAACTGTCACTTTCCTCAACTCCTTTCCCTCCAGAATCTTCGTTCCTCTGCATCTCACTGCCACTGAACCAGCCCATTAGACCTGAATGTTGGAGAAGACCCACACTGGCCCCGGGGTTAGTAAGCAGTAAAAACTCCATACACTCCACATCTCTAAAGCTCATCCTCAACCACACATCCAACTGGTGGTTGAGGATGAGCTTTAGAGATGTGGAGTGTATGGAGTTTTTACTGCTTACTAACCCCGGGGCCAGTGTGGGTCTTCTCCAGCATTCAGGTCTAATGGGCTGGTTAAGTGGCAGTGAGATACAGAGGAACGAAGAGTCGGGGGGAAAGGAGAAAAGGAAAGTTACATTTATTAAAGAAAGTGTGTGTGTGTGTGTGCCCCTGTTCACAACTTCAGAGCTGAAGCTACAGTGCTGCTCATTTAAGTTTAATTCCAATGTGAGCTTAGTGAAAGGTAGGAGACTTGTAGATGGGCTTGGGGTTAAAGGGTGATGGACTTTTGATGTCATTTCCGGTATGAAATATCTGTGGTAGCACCATATCTGTTTACTTGTGGTTTTAAGGGTGATTCCTGTCATCAGCGCCACTCCGCGGAGGTGGGCCTGTGGGAAAGGTGACGCTGTAAAAAGCATTTTTTACATCAGCAGTTAGGCCTATGGTGCATGCCCAGCCGTTATGCTGTATGCCAGGCCTATTCAACTACGTTCTTACCGGGGCTAGATTTCTAAAAAGATATTTGACATGCAATTATTTTTCCAACGATGTATATAAAAAAAAAACACATGTTATATGAAGCTATTAAAAATGTTGATAAAAGTAATTAAGGTATTTTTTTAATGCATTTTCTCTATGATATTTACTGCCCACAGATACAGGAAAACATGGAACAGCAAGCTGTGTGATTCTCTATTTTAGGAAACAAATGATATACATTATTTAGGAAACTTTTGAATCTGGCCTTATTGCCATTATCTCAAAAAACTAAAAACTACAAATAACAAAGATGTGGGAATCAGATCATTCCAAATTCAATCGGAAGGAAGTATGCTTTGAATTCATTTCCCCTGTCGTTAGTAGTTGTTTTTTTGTCGCACTCCTTTCTAAAACGACTCCTCGTGAGTATCATGGAGGGAAACCGAAGGTTACGAACATGCTCCTGGGAGTCTTAGCTTTCAGGAATAATAACTTCTAGCCCAACCCGTTCAAACGCTAGAGACCCATTTATATTATAGCCCCCACGACCAAGTCCAAACAAAATGTGTCAGATGTATTAACACTTTACAGCATTTCTTTGCATATTTAAGTGAACACACTTTAAGTACTTCTGTCTCTAGACGGTATTTGCTTTGATTTATATAACATTGTTCTTATAAATTCACTTCAGATTCAGGTTCACGAGGAAACTATTCTCCAACCGATTCGGTCTCCAAAAACGGAGAAGAACGCCCTAAACTAACCATAGGTCAGTGTCTACAGGCGACTTCATCCTACACCACTGGAAATAGCCTGAATGGTCCAAGAGATCCAACAGCGAGAGAAGGGTTTCAGCCGGGACCCCCAGGGTGCTGTCCAATCCCCTCTCCTGGGCTCTGGCTGTACTGCAGCACGGCGGGGACGGTCAGAGCAAAGACAAGGCCGGTCCCTCAATATGGACAGTAAGCAGCACAACTACACTGTGCGAGTGTCGGAACATCTTTTACAGCCTATGACTTGACATACTGTACGTATTGCCTGGGTTGTGTGTGTTGGTTGTTTTGGGCCCTCTGTGGTCCTAAGGCTGTGTAACGGAGGCTCAGGTCGACAGTGAGAATGAGAGAATGATACAGAGAGAGGGAGAGAGATAGGGGGAAAGGGACAGATACAGAGGAAGAGGGGAAAGTGAAAGAGGAGACAAACCGATAGAAAGGGGGAGGAGAGATAAAGGGTGGGAAGGGGACAGATAGAGAGAGAAAGAAGAAACGGAGGGCTAGTGTGGGTGGAGCAGCCAGCGCAGGGGATTCACGATCACTCAGGCGCCGCCAGCCTTTTGAAGGGATTATTAACACGTTTTGATTACTCTGGTCCAGTTGTCACAGAAAATATAACCTCCATCAGAGTATGAAACGGACAGCCTTTTTCTTCTGGCCGTCGCAGCCCCCTCGCTTGCACACCCCCTCCGCCCCAGCCCGCCCGGCTCAAAGCAAGCCACTAATTACGGTTTCAGACATCTTGGAGTATGGACTAATACACTATTAGGCTGATAGAGAAATTAGTCGGCTCCTCTGGTGGCCTCTGAGTGAGAAAAAACACAGTTATTTCCCCTATTAACCGAGCTGAGTTTTCACTTCGACTTCAGTTTTATAAAACAAGTATTTGCAAAGAAGGTTTTCCAGAAACTTTTCAGAGGATGGGCCACGTTTTGCTTCCATAGACAAAGGGGAGAGAAATAACTATGTTCTTTATATTGATTAAATATGAAATGGGGAAATTCACAACCGATATCAAGAGCGGTAGAATTGCGTTAGAGAGGATTAATTAGAACGAATGGAACCATTAGAGTTAAGGACAAATGGACCATAATGTTGACGTGGACAGAGGATTCTACTTTACAGAAAACGCTAATTGCAGAAAGTCATTTTTAACTTTCCAGTCAAACATGGCACGTGAAAGAAGGAAGTGGACATAGGTCTCTCTCAAACTATTATAGAATTTGTGTCATACCGTTCCATAACCTATGGGATAACTTTCACTACTTACGAGAACATTTGGCAGAAATGCGTCTCCTCCATCTCTGCTACACAGGAGGCTTAGCCTCACATTGGACATAAAAGGTAAGAGAGAGATACTTCCTGTTCATTCGGTCATTGTTGGCGGAACCCAGGCAACTGGTGTCACCACTAGTTCGGGCCTGCCCTGGCTATAAACCCTGAGAAGCTGCGCTAGCCAATTGGGATCAATTAGCATCGTCGCTAACAGCCACTTTCAACCTGTCAGCAGGAAGCAGAGGGGCTAGCCGTTTGTCTCTGTCCAGACAGGCCCCCGTGGGAAGGATCTATTAGAACGCTAGCATAGGCAGGCTTCACAAGACCAGGCATAGTTAAGCCAGAAAGGAGTTATTGCAAAGGCTTGTTAAGAGTTTTAACATCATTAGGAATGATAAACAGACAAAAACAACAGATGAGTGAAACTATCAATCAGTTCAAATCATTCGGTGACAGAAATGCAATGAGATGTCTTACAGCTATCTAACCGTATCAAACAGAAATATGTAACCTCATCAAGTGTGATAGCTCAGATAAACACATCACACACACGCAGTCAGCTGGTTGTTTCCCTTCAACCCCAGCTGTGGCAGCTCAACAGCTTCTACCCCCCAAGCCATAAGACTGCTCAACAACGAATAAAATGGCCACCGGACTATTTACATTGACCCCCCCCCCCCCCCCTTTTGTACACTGCTGCTACTCACTGTTTATTATCTATGCATAGTCACTTCACCCCTACCTACATGTACAAATTATCTCAACTAACCTGTACCCCAGCACACTGACTCGGTACCGGTGCCCCCTGTATATAGCCTCGTTATTGTTATTGCGTTATTCTTAACTCTTCCTCAACTGCTCTGTTGGTTAAGGGCTTGTAAGTAAGCATTTCACGGTAAAGTCTACACTTGTTGTATTCGGCGCATGTGACAAATAAAGTTTGATTTGAACACAGTAAACACGGCACCGGATTTAGCATCTTGCTAGCACGCAGCGAGAGACATATGCTGCTTCCGTGGATTCTCACCCCGTCACTCGAAGACAAAATAACAAAAAGATGCCCGCAGACAGCCAAACACTGCTGAAACAAACCTCACCTTCTCTTTTCAAGGAATTAAACATGCAGCATGAAAATAAAGCAGAAATGTGGAATTCACAATCCACCTCAGTCAACCTGGGTACATACAGTGGGCTGAGAAAGTCCAGTGACCATTAACTATACTGAAACGAAATACAAACACAACATGTCAAGTGTTGGTCTCAAGTTAAAAGATGGTAGAAATGTCCATATGCACACCAAAGCTAATTTCTCTCAAATGTTGTGCACAAATTTGTTTACATCCCTTCAGTGAGAATTTCCTCTTTGCCAAGATAATCAAAGTTTTGTCACACAACACAATGCCACAGATGTCGAGTTTTGAGGGAGCGTGCAATTGGCATTCTGACTACAGGAATGTCCACCAGAGCTGTTGCCAGAGAATTGAATGTTCATTGCTCTACCACAAGCTACAGTGCCTTGCGAAAGTATTCGGCCCACTTGAACTTCGCGACCTTTTGCCACATTTCAGGCTTCAAACATAAAGATGTAAAACTGTATTTTTTTGTGAAGAATCAACAACAAGTGGGACACAATCATGAAGTGGAACGACATTTATTGGATATTTCAAACTTTTTTAACAAATCAAAAACTGAAAAATTGGGCGTGCAAAATTATTCAGCCCCCTTAAGTTAATACTTTGTAGCGCCACCTTTTGCTGCGATTACAGCTGGAAGTCGCTTGGGGTATGTCTCTATCAGTTTTGCACATCGAGAGACTGACATTTTTTCCCATTCCTCCTTGCAAAACAGCTCGAGCTCAGTGAGGTTGGATGGAGAGCATTTGTGAACAGCAGTTTTCAGTTCTTTCCACAGATTCTTGATTGGATTCAGGTCTGGACTTTGACTTGGCCATTCTAACACCTGGATATGTTTATTTTTGAACCATTCCATTGTAGATTTTGCTTTATGTTTTGGATCATTGTCTTGTTGGAAGATAAATCTCCGTCCCAGTCTCAGGTCTTTTGCAGACTCCATCAGGTTTTCTTCCAGAATGGTCCTGTATTTGGCTCCATCCATCTTCCCATCAATTTTAACCATCTTCCCTGTCCCTGCTGAAGAAAAGCAGGCCCAAACCATGATGCTGCCACCACCATGTTTGACAGTGGGGATGGTGTGTTCAGCTGTGTTGCTTTTACGCCAAACATAACGTTTTGCATTGTTGCCAAAAAGTTCAATTTTGGTTTCATCTGACCAGAGCACCTTCTTCCACATGTTTGGTGTGTCACCCAGGTGGCTTGTGGCAAACTTTAAACAACACTTTTTATGGATATCTTTAAGAAATGGCTTTCTTCTTGCCACTCTTCCATAAAGGCCAGATTTGTGCAATATACGACTGATTGTTGTCCTATGGACAGAGTCTCCCACCTCAGCTGTAGATCTCTGCAGTTCATCCAGAGTGATCATGGGCCTCTTGGCTGCATCTCTGATCAGTCTTATCCTTGTATGAGCTGAAAGTTTAGAGGGACGGCCAGGTCTTGGTAGATTTGCAGTGGTCTGATACTCCTTCCATTTCAATATTATCGCTTGCACAGTGCTCCTTGGGATGTTTAAAGCTTGGGAAATCTTTTTGTATCCAAATCCGGCTTTACACTTCTTCACAACAGTATCTCGGACCTGCCTGGTGTGTTCCTTGTTCTTCATGATGCTCTCTGCGCTTTTATCGGACCTCTGAGACTATCACAGTGCAGGTGCATTTATACGGAGACTTGATTACACACAGGTGGATTGTATTTATCATCATTAGTCATTTAGGTCAACATTGGATCATTCAGAGATCCTCACTGAACTTCTGGAGAGAGTTTGCTGCACTGAAAGTAAAGGGCTGAATAATTTTGCACGCCCAATTTTTCAGTTTTTGATTTGTTAAAAAAGTTTGAAATATCCAATAAATGTCGTTCCACTTCATGATTGTGTCCCACTTGTTGTTGATTCTTCACAAAAAAATACAGTTTTATTTCTTTATATTTGAAGCCTGAAATGTGGCAAAAGGTCGCAAAGTTCAAGGGGGCCGAATACTTTCGCAAGGCACTGTACCTACAACGTTCTTTTAGAGAATTTGGCAGTACGTCCAACCAGCCTCACAACCGCAGACCACGTGTAACCACGCCAGTCCAGGACCCACACATCCGGCTTCTTCACCTGCAGGATCATCTGAGACAAGCCACCCGGACAGCTGATTAAACTGAGGAGTATTTCTCTCTGTAATAAAGCACTTTCGTGGGGAAAAACTCACTCTGATTGGCTGGGCCTGGCTCTCAAGTGGGTGGGCCTATGCCCTCCCATGCCCACCCATGGCTGTACCCCTGCCCAGTCATGTGAAATCCATAGAGTAGGACCTAATGAATTTATTTCAATTGACTGATTTTCTTTAGGAACTGTAACTCAGTAAAATCAATGAAGTTGTTGTACATTGCGTTTATATTTTTGTTCAGGACAGATATCCATGTGTGAAATGTATATACGACAAAACGCTAATTATTGAGTGAGAAGCTGTTTGTGAAACATACACATGATCTGTGGACGTGGTAAAGTGGCGGACATCAAAGGGGTCCGGAGTGAGAAAAAGGTAAAAGTAGGCCATGCCATGGCTGTAGAGAGAGACAGAAGAGGGAGGGAGACAGGGAAGACAGAGGGAGCGAGAGAGAGAGACGGGGGGAAAGAGAGAGGGAGACGGGGGGAGAGAGAGACGGGGGAAAGAGAGAGGGAGAGAGAGAGACGGGGGGAAAGAGAGAGGGAGAGAGAGACGGGGGGAAAGAGAGAGGGAGAGACAGGGGGAAAGAGAGAGCGAGAGAGAGAGAGACGGGGGAAAGAGAGAGAGAGAGACGGGGGGAAAGAGAGAGAGAGAGACGGGGGGAAAGAGAGCGAGAGAGAGACGGGGGGAAAGAGAGCGAGAGAGAGATGGGGGGGGGAAGAGAGCGAGAGAGAGACGGGGGGGAAAGAGAGCGAGACGGGGGAAAGAGAGAGGGAGAGAGAGAGACTGGGGGGAAAGAGAGCGAGACGGGGGGAAAGAGAGAGGGAGAGAGAGAGAGAGACGGGGGGAAAAGAGAGAGGGAGAGAGAGAGACGGGGGGAAAGAGAGAGGGAGAGAGAGACAGACGGGGGGAAAGAGAGACGGGGGAAAGAGAGAGAGACGGGGGGAAAGAGAGAGAGAGGGGGGCAAAGAGAGAGGGGGAAAGAGAGCGGTAGAGAGAGACAGACGGGGGGAAAGAGAGCGGGAGAGAGAGACGGCGGGAAAGAGAGAGAGAGAGAGACGGGGGGAAAGAGAGAGAGACGGGGGGAAAGAGAGAGAGAGAGAGACGGGGGGAAAGAGAGAGAGAGAGAGACGGGGGAGAGACGGGGGGAAAGAGAGAGAGAGACGGGGGGAAAGAGAGAGAGAGAGAGACGGGGGGGAAAGAGAGAGAGAGAGACGGGGGGGAAAGAGAGAGAGAGACGGGGGAAAGAGAGAGAGAGAGACAGACGGGGGGGAAAGAGAGATGAAGAGAGAGAGACGGGGGGAAAGAGAGGGAGAGAGAGAGACGGGCGGAAAGAGAGAGGGAGAGAGAGACAGACGTAGGTAAGAGAGAGGGAGAGAGAGACAGACGAGGGAAAGAGAGAGGGAGAGAGAGACAGACGAGGGAAAGAGAGAGGGAGAGAGAGACAGATGGGGGAAAGAGAGAGGGAGAGAGAGACGGGGGGAAAGAGAGAGGGGGGAAAGAGAGCGGGAGAGAGAGACAGACGGGGGGAAAGAGAGCGGGAGAGAGAGACAGACGGGGGGGAAAGAGAGCGGGAGAGAGAGACAGACGGGGGGGAAAGAGAGCGGGAGAGAGAGACAGACGGGGGGAAAGAGAGCGTGAGAGAGAGACAGACAGGTGGAAAGAGGGAGAGAGAGACAGACGGGGGAAAGAGAGCGGGAGAGAGAGACAGACGGGGGAAAGAGAGGGAGAGAGAGACAGGGGGAAAGAGAGGGAGAGAGAGACAGGGGGAAGAGAGGGAGACGGGGGAAAGAGAGGAGAGAAAGAGAGAGACGGGGGGAAAGAGAGAAGGAGAGAGACGGGGGGGAAAGAGAGAGGTAGAGAGACGGGGGAAAGCGAGAGGGAGAGAGACGGGGGATAGCGAGAGAGACGGGGAGAGAGAGAGACGGGGAGAGAGAGCGAGAGACGGGGAGAGAGATCGAGAGACGGGGAGAGAGAGCGAGAGATGGGGAGAGAGCGAGAGACGGGGAGAGAGAGCGAGAGACGGGGGGGAAAGAGAGACGGGGGGGAAAGAGAGACGGGGGGAAAGAGAGAGAGGGGGGGAAAGAGAGAAAGAGAGAGACAGACGGGGGGGAAAGAGAGGGAGAGAGAGACGAAGGGAAAGAGAGAGGGAGAGAGAGACAGGGGGAAAGAGAGAGGGAGAGAGAGACAGGGGGAAAGAGAGAGGGAGAGAGAGACGGGGGAAGAGAGGGAGACGGGGGAAAGAGAGAAGGGGAGAGGGACGGGGAGAGAGAGACGGGGAGAGAGAGACGGGGAGAGAGAGACGGGGAGAAAGACGGGGGAGAGAGAGACGGGGGGGAAAGAGAGAGGGAGAGAGAGACGGGGGAAAGAGAGAGGGAGACAGAGAGACGGGGGAGAAAGAGAGAGGGGGGGAAAGAGAGCAAGAGAGAGAGACAGACGGGGGGAAAGAGAGAGAGAGACAGACGGGGGTGAAAGAGAGCGGGAGAGAGAGACAGACGGGGGGAAAGAGGGAGAGAGAGAGATGGGGGAGAGAGAGGGAGAGACGGGGGAGAGAGAGAGAAAGACGGGGGGAGAGAGGGAGAGACGGGGAGAGAGAGAAGGAGAGAAAGACGGGGGGAGAGAGGGAGAGACGGGGAGAGAGAGAGGGAGAGAAAGACGGGGGAGAGAGGGAGAGACGGGGAGAGAGAGAGGGAGAGAAAGACGGGGGGAGAGAGGGAGAGACAGGGAGAGAGAGACTGGGAGAGAGAGAGACGGGGGGAGAGAGAGAGAGACGGGGGAAGAGAGAGAGAGACGGGGGAGAGAGAGAGACGGGGGAGAGAGAGAGAGACGGGGGAGAGAGAGAGAGACGGGGGAGAGAGAGAGAGACGGGGGAGAGAGAGAGAGAGACGGGGAGAGAGAGAGAGAGAGACGGGGGGAGAGAGAGAGAGACGGGGAGAGAGAGAGAGAGAGCGAGAGACGGGGAGAGAGAGAGAGGGGGGGAGAGAGAGCAAGAGAGAGAGACAGACGGGGGGAAAGAGAGACAGACGGGGGGAAAGAGGGAGAGAGAGAGAGAGTGACGGGGAGAGAGAGAGGCGGGGAGAGAGAGAGAGAGCTGGGGAGAGAGAGAGGGAGAGAGAAGGGGGGAAAGAGAGAGGGAGAGAGAGACGGGGGGAAGAGAGGGAGACGGGGGGAAAAAGAGAAGGAGAGAAAGAGAGAGACGGGGGGAGAGAGGGAGAGAGACGGGGGGAAAGAGAGAGGGAGACGGGGGAGAGACGGGGGAGAGAGGGAGAGACGGGGGAGGGGCGGGGGGAAAGAGAGCGACGGGGAGAGAGAGAGGGAGAGAAAGACGGGGGGAGAGAGGGAGAGAGAGAGATGGGGAGAGAGAGAGACGGGGAGAGAGAGAGACGGGGAGAGAGAGAGAGAGACAGGGAGAGAGAGAGAGAGAGAGGGAGAGAGACGGGGAGAGAGAGAGACGGGGAGAGAGATGGGGAAGGGACGGGGAGAGGGACGGGGAGAGAGAGACGGGGAGAGAGAGAGACGGGGAGAGAGAGAGAGAGACGGGAGAGAGAGAGATAGACGGGAGAGAGAGAGAGACGGGGAGAGAGAGAGAGAGACGGGGAGAGAGAGAGAGAGACGGGGAGAGAGAGAGAGAGACGGGGAGAGAGAGAGAGAGACGGGGAGAGAGAGAGAGAGACGGGGAGAGAGAGAGAGAGACGGGGAGAGAGAGAGAGAGACGGGGGGAGAGAGAGAGAGAGACGGGGGAGAGAGAGAGAGACGGGGGAGAGAGAGAGAGACGGGGAGAGAGAGAGAGACGGGGAGAGAGAGAGAGACGGGGAGAGAGAGAGAGAGACGGGGGAGAGAGAGAGACGGGGGAGAGAGAGAGACGGGGGAGAGAGAGAGAGACGGGGGGAAAGAGAGAGGGAGAGAGACAGGGGGGAAGGAGAGAGGGAGAGAGAGGGGGGGAAAGAGAGAGGGAGAGAGAGACGGGGGGGAAAGAGAGAGGGAGAGAGAGACGGGGGGGAAAGAGAGAGGGAGAGAGAGACGGGGGGGAAAGAGAGAGGGAGAGAGAGACGGGGGGGAAAGAGAGAGGGAGAGAGAGACGGGGGGGAAAGAGAGGGAGAGAGAGAGACGGGGAGAGAGAGAGACGGGGGAGAGAGAGAGACGGGGGGAGAGAGAGAGACGGGGGGAGAGAGAGAGACGGGGGGAGAGAGAGAGACGGGGGGAGAGAGAGAGGCGGGGAGAGAGAGAGAGGCGGGGAGAGAGAGAGAGAGAGAGAGCTGGGGAGAGAGAGAGAGCTGGGGAGAGAGAGAGAGCTGGGGGGAGAGAGAGAGAGGACGAGTTCAGTCATGGAGGCAGAAATGGAGAGAGAAGGGGGAGGAAGTGATGGAGAGACTGAAGTAAAGATGCCGAGAGATAACAGTGGACGGATGGATGGAAAGGTTCGGCCAGTCCCAGGCTGGGAGCGAGCTGAGCTCAGGTGCGAGTTCTGAGGAGGCACCTTCTGTCGGTCGCTCTGCAGCCCCATGTGGACAGGAGACTAGGGCTCCAGACAGACACGGGCCTCTTGTTTGGCCCAAATAAATCCAGGTGGCCCATGACACATGGCCCGGCCACTCTACATCTACCTAATTGGCATTAGCCAGGGAACCTTGCCCATTTGAGTGTTTACAGGGATGTTACAGGGGATGCACATATGCACTGCACTCCACCAAACCTGCAGTGTATCGCAGGACCTCTCTACAGTACTTAAACTGCCATAGACTAATGAAGTTGCAGAAAGGCTTTGGGTACTTTTGTGTACAACGCGGGTCAACAGACTTCCTACTTGGCTCGAGTGTGTGTGAAATGTGGATGCTAAGCAGATCGAAATATTGCATTGGCTTGTAACAGCCCAACTTCCAACAGGTTGCACTGGCACCTTCTGAAATGGGTTTTATGCTGACATTTTAAAACAGTTTAAAACACGCTGGCAGTGGCAGATGGGAGAGGCTGCAGTGTTGCCATTTCCCCATGTGGATACATAACACACATGGCCTCCCAACTGACCAAGTAAATTGAGCACTTGGGTCTCAGCAGATTTCAAATGGTTCTGGCTAACATACAAAGGCAAAACAAGAAAGTTGAAGTCTTTATATAAGCATGTTTATATAAAAATGTCCTAAATGAGTGCCCTTACCTACTGATGACCTCTGAACTCCAATTGAACTTCCATTGGCAAAGTTTGAGGAAGTCAAATTGATACTATCAAAGTCAATTATGCAATTTCCTTACCATGCAACCAAGAATAACATGTTATTTTCTTCTTCCTCTACAAAATGGGGTAGAGAATAACCTATAATTGACGTGGAATAAAATCACGACAATATCACCAGGAGACTCAAAGGCTCCAGTGGGGGAAAAAAACACTGGAAAGAAATGCTGACCGCGATCAAATGTACTGTATATCACAGATCAAGTTCCTATATCTCAGCATGTTCAGGTAACTGTATCTATACTGTTAAAGGTATGATGGTGAAGCCATTGTTGTCGTCGCCATTTCACAGAGTCACTGTGTAAATTACAAGTGAAGGCTTCCCCTGGAGAGGAGAGTGAACCTGTCGTCGAGACTGGGGAGCAGACGTGCGTTCAAAACTCCACCAGAACACACAGCATCTCCATATGGGTAACATACTAATAATCACCTGTCCCATTGTGTGTGTGTGTGTGTGAGTGTGTTAAGCAAAAGAGCTTTGCATGAAAGAAGGGATCCTGGAATCTAATTATTGTAAAGAAGACAAACACACGTCTCCCCCCTCCACATGACTGAATTCAGAAACACTAACGATTACAGTATGCATTAAGTAAGCTGTTACAAGAGGCATTCCACCTTTCTTTCAGTCAGTCTATATAGCAAGCTCAGTGCTTCTCCTATATTCATTTAGCAGCGGCGCGACGCCACTCTAAATCATTGACGCCACTCCCGAAAACATTATTTTAAAAATACATGTTTTTTCCAGTGTAAACAAAGGACTAAAACCAGATATTGTTAAATAAAATCATCTTCGAGAACTAACAACCACTAAATTTAAAAACTAGACAGGCCGGGAGAATCTATGGGGCCCTCATCGACTTTGTTATAATGCTTGAGTCACTGAGAAAGCATAAGAGCACAGCATAAGCCATGGCAAAATGTGTAGAATTGCAGGAAATTAGATATAAAACTTCAATTCTGTCTCTCAGCCCTATGAATTTGTTAAATAGAATTGCAGGAAATTAGCTTTAAAACTGGAAATGTTCTCTAAGCACCAAGAGAAAATGTATAGAATTTAAGGATATTAGATTTAAAACTTCAAATCTTTATCTCAGCCCAATGAGAAAATGTGTATAATTACAGGAAATTAGCTGTAACTGAAAATTCTCTCAGACACATGTCAAAATGTGTAGAATTGCAGGAAGTTAGCTTTAAAACTGCAGTTAATTCTCTCAGCCCAAAGACAAAATGTGTAGCATTGCAGGAAATTTGCTTTAAATACAGAAACATTTTGTCTCTGCGGCCAAGACGGTCTTGAAACAGCACCGTAGGCCACGCACACTACCACGCTCTGAATGTCAACGATGACCAATGACTGAAAGATGCCTATATTATGTTAACACTACAGGAAATTTAAACTTGCAACCTTTGTTAGTCTTACTAATGACTCAACTGACCGTGTCAAAATCTCCTGAGAGTTTTATGGTAAAAAAAAAATAGGGGTCTCCCAAGTGGTGCAGAGGTCTAAGCAGTGCTAGCTGTGCCACTAGAGATTCTGGGTTCGAGTCCAGAATCTGTCACAGCAGGCCGCAACCGGGAGACCCATGGAGCGGTGCACAATTGGCCCAGCGTTGTCCGGGTTAGGGGAGAGCTTGGCCAGCAGGGATGTCCTTATACCATCGCGTACTAGCGACTCCTGTGGCAGGCCGGGCGCAGCGCACGCTGACACGATCGCCAGGTGTACGGTGTTTCCTCCGACACATTGGTGCAGCTCAACATACACAAAAAAATTAAACTATATACAAAAAAAACAAGCATAGCCTTTTCCAGACAAACATTTCCTTAATGAACTAATTCCTACTAGTGATATGAGTTCAATGCTATGATCCGCAAACAGAAAAATAGTCAAATCTAGCGCTGCACAATCACAACAAGTTCTGGGAAATAAATATGTCTGGGATGTCTGTCTGAAAACAAAGGTTAAGGGCTCTTTTATATTAAAATGATTCCCATGAATATAATCAGAAAAAGCACAAGGACAACAATTCAAGTCAACCTGCAGTTCTACCAAGTGGAGCCTTTCAAACATGTTTTCAAATTGAGCAAATATGTTTCCCCAAAGCTATTAATGAGGGGAGAGGTCAGGGAAAAATGGTATGAATCAGCTAATTGTATTAACATTGACTCGCATGGTCTTGTATTTCTATTCTTGAATTGTGTTGCATAAATGCCTAAAAACACTTAGGTGCATTTAGGACAAAATGATATTCTGATATTGTTTGACATGTTAATAAAATAACACCATTTGGTTCCTAGTGAAGGAGAGCAAGAAATGCTTCAACCTCGGTGCTAGAAACTGCCATATAAACAACCTTGCTCAACTGCCATCATCCTGCACATCACATTTCTTAACGTTAGGCAATATAAAACTGCTATTGTTTTTGGAAATCAGGGGTATTTGTTTGGGATATTTGTGTCCTTCGAGAAGTTTACCTATGCTTCAAGAAATAAATTCTACCACTTTAGGAAAATATGGCAACCCTTCCATTGGGGTTGGTGGACGTGAGCTTGTAGATCGATGTAGCTATTGTCTCGCTGTAATGTACTGTTTCTACTGCTTTGTGTATATGTTGAAATCTCTCGTCATTTGTCTTATTTAGTCTTTATTAGGATTATTACAATTCTAATTCAACTCATTTATTATTTGCATTTTGTTTTAATTTACTTTTATTATTGGGGGGGGGGGGGGTTGCTTTACCTTTTGTCGTAGTACTTACTCTTGCTGTGTTGTATTATTCTGTTGTTGAATAATTGAACAAATATTTAAAAAACTAAAAAAGGTGCACTTAAAGGAATACTTTGATGATGGTAAATGGGGTCAATTCCATTTCAATTCAGGAAGTACACAGAAGTTCCAATTATCTTCAATTAGGAAACCGTTGAATTGGAATTTGGTTTATTTTCTGAATTGACTGGAATTGAAATGGAATTGACCCCAACCCAGCAGTATATTCCTTACACAGCTCTCCTAACAGGTGAAGGTGTTTGAATACAGTTCAGCAGCCCTACAGGGATTACGTTGGATGACTGACAAATGTGAGTACAGACTTTATTGTTCATTCGTTCTCTGTGATATACTGATTTGACAAGAAATAATGACAGAACAAGACTGAAAACACACGGGGAGAAAAAAAAAATCAGGGAATTGAACGGAGGGCAAACAGAAGAAAGAAAAACACACTGATATTCTCAGAAGGCACGACAACAAAACAAAAACTCTGTGATAAATACATGGCCAGTGCTTGTGAGTTGCCTCTGGTTTCTTTTAAGGAACTCTTTTCGGCCCAAATACTTTCAACTCTGTGTCCTGTGTGTGTGTGTGTAAGTCCTGTAGTCACCTTCTGCAGAGGGAGAATCACCCGGGCTTACAGTACCTCATACGGTGGCTCAAGGGCGCGGCCTATCTGCCATACAGCAGAATGCAAACATGAAAATCTCCCTATGCAGAGCCATCCATCCACTCACTCACTCGAGGCAGGTTCATTACTATGGGAGAGTCAAACTGGTTGCACTGCCAAGGTTATGTTCTTTAACGGGAGGAAGAAAGGAACAGACTGAAGTTCTGCAACTTAAAATTCATATCAGACTAGAGTTCCAACTGTGATTTACATAAAAAGGGAAAGGCATATTTGGATTGAGACCAATTAAGGTACTGTATCCTGTAGGATGATCTTTTCCACACATCTACGCCCCTCAGAAACTGTACTTTACGGTACATATGACAAAGAACTAAGGGTCCAAACTGGAACACCTTTGTTGGTGTGTTTATCACAACTACAGCAGCTGACATTCTACTGTTCTTCATACGGTATTAGGGCCAGAAACATACAGCCATAAAGACAATGTAATCCTTTACCAACACAAGAATTTGACACAACAAAAAAACAAAACATCTCACTATTCATATCATATTGTGAGTCTTGTTTCCAGCCCTCATCTCTCATCTCACTATCCCCATCTCAGCTAAACACACGGTTGTGGTGGCTGTGGTCAACCCCCCCTCCATCCCCACTCTACTCGTCTCCATTCCCCCCTAGACAAAAGCCTTGCTGTCCTACTGACTGGCAGATGGGACGACCAGCTGACATCCCGGGTCGGGCCGTTTCATGTTCCCCGGGCGTCCTGTCCGTGGGCACGGGGTTGCCGAGGAGGAAACTCTTTTGAGGGGCCGAGGGGGTAAACGTGGGGAGCCGCTCCTCAGGGCGACCAGGAGAGCAAACAGAGGGAACAGACGGAGACGCCTAATAATGTGTTTCTGAGGGTTAGCGTGTGTGAAGTATGTGTGTGTGATTATATATATATAAAAATATATGGAAAGGGGTTAGTAACATAATTTAGCCCTGAACACATGACTGCATACTAGCCTAACTAGCCCTCTGCATACTAGCCTTCACATGCAACAAACAGACATGAAAGCTGCTAGACGAAAGTGTCTTGGTTCCCCATCACAGAGCTATGATGCTCTCCACTGACCTACATCCACTGGTGTACCCAACGACACGTATCAATATGCTGATCGCACTGCATCTCTCTGTCCTTACTCCATCTCTTACTCCCCAACCCCCCCTCCCCCCATGCGTAATTATACATTTTTCTCTTTTCCACTGATTTGACTAGCGTCAATCTACTGTCTGTCATCAATGTGTCACTGGCATCACAGAATTAATATTTCTGATCCGGGTCCCGGGTGAGGAGGTGGCACACTTCTCCCGCTCTGACTCTCCTTTACTTCATTTCTCTCCCCCCCACGTCTCTTTTTTAATATTTTAGCACGTCAGATGTAGCAAGTCTTTAAAGCGCCCATGGGGTCCCCGAGTCCTCACTTTTGTCTCCCATTTCCTTCTGAAAGACTTTCTTTATGTGCAACCCCGCTCATCCCAGTTGTTTTTAGCCCTCTCCCTGTCTCTCCCTGTCTCTCCCCGTCTCTCCCCGTCTCTCCCTCCGTATCACTCAGAGATCAGCATTTCACTTTCTGTTGTGCGAACAGGGAGGTGTCTTTATAGTGGTTGTAACCTCAAAATAGTAGCAAATAAGCTGCTTTTTGGTTTGACATAGGAGTTCTACCATTTTAAAGGTGCTTTGCTGATACTTTGAGATAAGGCTTCATTATAAACAATTACTACGATATATCTAACATGTTTACTAACAATTACTACGATATATCTAACATGTTTACTAACAATTACTACGATATATCTAACATGTTTACTAACAATTACTACGATATATCTAACATGTTTACTAACAATTACTACGATATATCTAACATGTTTACTAACAATTACTACGATATATCTAACGTTTACTAACAATTACTACGATATATCTAACATGTTTACTAACAATTACTACGATATATCTAACATGTTTACTAACAATTACTACGATATATCTAACATGTTTACTAACAATTACTACGATATATCTAACATGTTTACTAACAATTACTGCTATATAGCTCTAACATGTTTACTAACAATTGCTGCTATATATATATATATATATATATATATATATATATATAAAACATGTTTACTAACAATTACTACTATATATCTAACATGTTTACTAACAATAATTAATCGTAAGGCGAATTATGAGCACGGTTTATTTTTTTTTCATCAAATCATTTTTGTTTGTTATATATGAAATATATATATATGAAAACAGTTTTTATACTTTTAGAACTTGTAATGGAACTATTCAAAAGTAACAGAAATGTGCATTGTTAATTTATCGAAATGTGTCTTTTAACATTGTGGTATTCATGTTTACATAATTTAAGACATTTCAATCCAATGGATGATTTGTTGACCTTCCAATGGGCTTCATTATTAATCTTGTAATGTTGCCTTCTGTACTTAAGAAGGAATAAATCTTTACTATTGCAACGCCGCGAACGAAGCAGAAAATGCTCAGAGGTCTTTCCCTCCTTCCAGACTGAGCCTCGGCTAATAATTACGTCAAGACTAGTTATGCTGATAGAAAGCCTGCTCTTTGCTGAAGCTAATCATTTCTACTTAAGGTCTGATTACTGTAGATCCACCGCTTTCTCCTAACACCGTTGATCCCTGTTAGCTCTTAGCGTCCACTGTGCAGACAAAACTGTCTGCTAACAGGATGCTATGCTAGCAGTGCTAATGGAACTAACTGAAGCAGAAAGTTCTCTCTTCACATTTCTGTGGACTATCTATCGCAACTGGCCACTTTAATTTCGCACAAACATCTCACGAGCTTCATTCTGATACGGCCGCCATCAAATGGGTCCACTTAACTTGAGCTAACATCGCAAGTCGGATTCTTGCGACAAACACCTGCGGACTCACAGACAGACAAGTGAATGCGCAGATGAACCCCACACACTCTCTCGAGTCTGTTGGTTGAGCTCTTGCATTGAGGGGTCTGTATGCAGGCTGGCCATTGTGTCAGGTCGGGGCCTTTGTCTGTGCAGGCTGAAACCAGCGATTGCGCCTTAGCTAGCACAGTTCAAGCGTAAACACTTTTTGTGTGCCACAATAAACACTGTTGCCAGTAGACCCCTAAATCCATGGAACAGCTGAGTCCTAGGGTGTCCAAGATAATGGCAATTTATTGCAATGTGAGGCTTTCTCATAGCCCCCCCCCCAATAGTTTCCCCCCTCAAACCGATTAAAATTAAGCCGTAAACATGTGAGAATGGAATTAGCACATTTAGCGAGTCTCCTCTTCCCACATCGCATTTTCTCTCTGGAGTGGCTGATCCCGGCAGCCAAACGCGGGTGCAAATTTTAATGACTCGCGTCGTTTTTGAAGTCCACATGAAAAAAGCGGCGGCCGCCGTTTGTGGCGGCGCTAGATATGGCAAGGCCGCGGCCGGGGAGGGGGGGGGCACACGCCGCAAACCCGGACTCGGGCTCCTCGATAGGATCGGTGTCATTTTCCTCTTCATGATAAGACGCCTCGCTGACAAGGCCCGATTAGGAGAGAAAAAAAATCATTATTACGAGACCTTTCATCCACCAGGGGGTTTACCGATAAACAGCTCGCCCGTGGGTAGATTTACTGAAAGCAAAATGTTAGGCTATACGTTAAGGCGTATATGTTGGAAATACAGTTTTGGGCTGTGTGTGTGTATATTTCTTACTTCCTTGATACAAAATACATACATTTCCCCCGAAAATATATTTCATAAAAGGCCTCCTTCGTGCATAACTGCAAACTGAAGCTGTGAAATATTTAAGTCCCAGCTCGCAGGGCCATGAATCAAACCATTATCAAATAACTTCCTATTCTTTTTGAAACAACACAGCATTCAGATTTTATCAGACTACAAAAAAACTAAAGTTATTTAATATGCTATACCTTCAGGAAATCCACTTTAGCAAACTGTCCTTATAAAAGACAAATGAATAAGAACATACTGAAATATTCAATTACACTCTGCCACAGAGTGAATAAACTGAAACAGAAGTTTAAAAAGAACCAAAAAGGATCTTCACAATGCATTTGGAAATTATGTAAATACATTGCATTAATCAATTTATAAATTAACTGCTTGCATAAACTTATATTTCTGTATTTTGGATATGATACAAAATTAATTAAGAGCAAATATTTGGGTAAATACAACAACTAACCCCTATGAAGCCCTTTCTCCATACAATGATATGCAGGCCTAAGCTAGAGACAAAGGAGCATGTAAACAACAATTATACAAATTAAGTTATTCAAACTATAACATATTTTGTGACTAACACATTATATACTTTTGTTCCTTATGAAGTAAAAAATGGAACATCTATTCTGACCACTTACCAGTAGATTTAGATGCATTTTTCCTTTGCCCAAGAACTAGATATGATATAATGATGCTAAATGACATTGACAGATATCATTTCAGGTTTGTATTTTTTATTTTTGTCTTCTGTTACCTAATAGCACGAAAACCAGTCAACATGGGCTAGAAATGTGTTTCGAATCATGAGAAAACAAGAAAAACATCTTTAATAAAAGCCAGATCCTAAAAATACTTCTAGGTATTGCTAAATATAGCTTGTTAAGTCATTTACTAGGTGCTTAGCCACAAGGTTTTGAAGCGCAAGCATCACTTTGGTGGCTAAACACCAAAAGAAAGATGAATTCTGATCTGAAGACAGAGCGGGGAGAAATGAAGAGTGAAAATAGAAAGACTAAGATGGAAAGGAAGAGATGGAGTGCGAGCCGGGGACAAGCGTGTGCCATGTTCTGGGGCACTCCAGCATCCATGGACTCACAGCAAGGCTCAAAGTCATGCTCTGCTTCAAACGGTAGCCGAGGAGTTTAGGTTCACAAAATATATTTATTTTTTCATCCGATCATTTATCCATTTATTTCTCCGTGCTCTGACGCTAGAGCCGTGTTCGATGACGGCGCTCTCTCCCTCCTTCCCCCTCTCCCCCTCGCTTTTAATACCGCTGCAGTTGGAAATCAAAACCGCCCTAAAAACAAATTGACGTCCTCTAATATAGGCGTCACCTTATCACAGGGTCCTTGCGCGTCTGCCTTGGTGACAACGGCAGGGCTGCTTAAGCTTAGCCCATGATGTCTGCCTACCGCATTGTTGGTCGCTTCAATGATTTATCACAAAAAAGAGAGGGTGGGAGGGAGGGGAAGAAAGGGCTGTCGATTGAGTCATTGGCACCTTTGATTGACAAGGTCTAATCAGCTCATCTCTGTGCTAATAAAATTGATGGCCTGCAGTGCTGTTCTCTACCTGGCACAGCGTGAACTTTGGGCTGCCGAGGGGCCCCCAGGGGTCAGGCCCCGACCCTCTCAGCTTATCTAAACAGGGCTGAAATCAATCCCTAATGGTCTGTTCTCATTTTCCCCCATCGATCTGGGGCCCCCATCACCGGGGCCATGAGCTGAGGAGCCTCATCGCTGGCCCCTTGAAAATGCAAAGATGTCTTTTTTTGACGACGACAACGTTGTTTGTTTGACTGCTGAGCTTCAAAGAGGAAAAAGAGCCAAGATTAGAGCCGTCTGTTTATTCTCTGTTAAGTCCAAAAATGTCTCCTTAACCCTGTCAGTTTTACTTACAAATGTCAATACAAAAATAAAGGTCAGCCAAAGCAAAAACCTGATAAAATGAATTTATATGAATGCTGTTAGTACAGACATCGTTTGCTCAGCGGGAAATTAATATCCAGTGACAACTGTGTGGCGTTTTGGACAGCAACTAAGTGAGCTTTTTTACAGTATTATAGACACTATGTCCTGGGATTTCCAATAATCTTCTATGTAGAAGAACCCCTTACCTTCTAAGGACTCCTGTGTTGCTTGTGAGCGTCACAGCGGTCTAAGGCACTGCATCTCAGTGCTAGAGGCATCACTACAGACATCCTGGTTCGATTCCAGGCCGTATCACAACCGGCCGTGATTGGGAGTCCCATGGGGCGGCGCACAACTGGCCCGTCGTCCGGGTTTGGCCGGTGTAGGCCGTCATTGTAAATAAGAACTTGTTCTTAACTGACTTGCCTAGTTAAATTTTAAAAAAGGGTTTAAAAATATGTATTACAAATATTTAAAAAATGTAGCAAAACGTGTGTTCGTGACAGTCTCAGCTTTAAATAGTTAGTAGCTCAAACCATTTGGACTACATACATTTCTATAAAACGACCCAGCCCCGGGATCCTTCAAGACCCACCCTTATCTCACAAACACCGCTGCAGCTCAGCCTCCGTTAATAACACAGACAAACAGTTGGCATCTACAGATGCAGAAGAACTAGACAAATCAAACAGTACAACCCACAAGTCTGCAGCTCAAACACACTGTTTAAAAAAGGGTTAGAAGCCCAAACAAACGTGCCAGCGTGACGGTGGGACTGATTGGGTTAAAGGGATAGTTTGAGATTTTGGCAATACCATTTTTTTTCTCCTTGTACATACCCAGTGTCAGATGTATTGATTCTCTGTCTCTGCCACCAGTTTGAATGAAGGTCGTTTCTGGAGGGAATGCTAACTAGCTTTAGCACAATGACCAGAGATCACTCCGGGTTAGTAGAATTTTGGGGGGGAAATGTAACTTACATTACTTCAAGACAAAAGTGTTCCATCCAACAAATGTACACAGTTGCAGGATATAAAGAGCACTCACAGGAGCATCTCAAGTTCAAAACAGTAACGGTATTCTTCTTTCATTTCTCAAATGATTCTTTCCCAGATTCTTTATTAGGTCAATTATCAATTGAGTATGCACGTGTAGTGTATAGATATGTGTATGTGTTTGTCCTTCAAACGAAGCCAGTATACTGTCTTAATCTCCCCTCAGTAAACACAACTCTACCTTTTACCTCTCCAACTGATTCTAATCAAGGGGAGACAACTCGTCAGTACATATTAAATGTTTAATCTGACATGCCATCGATCTCTAAACATGCCTCTTTGGAGTCAGTCTGGCCTCCTTCCATTGAGGGCTTGCAGACAACCCTGCTGAAAATGCTGTTAAATTGGCTAACTACATGCCCTCCTCCTGTACTTTAACAGGCAAGCCCTTGTGTCTGCATGTTCATACGTGCCTCGTAAGTCAGCGCCCTCCTCTAATGAACTTCTATACTTTATTTATGAGACAAACAGAGGCTGGTTCTTAAGGGTGCGTTTGATAAATACCCCGGCATGTCCACAGAGCCCTCTCAATATCCCTCAAAGGGCCTTCAGTGTTCCTGGCAAGCCTGCGCTTTGCTAAATATGAGAAAGAAAGAAGGAAAGAAAGGGAATGAGAGAGAGAGAACGAGAGAGAGAGGGAGCGAGAGAGAGAAAGAGAACGAGAGAGCGAAAGAGAGAGAGAGAGAGGGAGCGAGAGAGAGAAAGAGAACGAAAGAGAAAGAGAGAATGAGAGAAAGAGAAAGAATAAGAGAGAGAAAGAGAGAACGAGAGAGAAAGAAAGAGAGAAAGAGAGAGAAAGAAAGAGAGAAGGAGAGAGAAAGACAGGGAATGAGAGAGAGAGAGGGAATGAGAGAGAGAACGAGAGAGAAAACAAGAGCGAGAGAGAGAAAGACAGAGGGAATGAGAGAGAGAACGAGAGCGAGAAGAAAACTGAGCTAAAATTCTAAAATTATATTCTGTGAAGATTTATCATCTCAAAGAGCGAGAGAGACTTCTTTCCACAGGGCCATGGGGTAAGACAGGGATACAGCTTAAGCCCCACCCTCTTCAACATATATATCAACAAATTGGCGAGGACACAAGAACAGACTGCAGCACCCGGCCTCATCCTACTAGAATCTGAAGTCAAATGTCTACTGTTTACTGATGATCTGGTGATTCTGTCCACAACCAAGGAGGGCCTACAGCAGCACCTAGATCTGTGGCACAGATTATGTCAGACCTGGGCCCTGACAGTAAATCTCAGTAAGACAAAAATAATGGTGTTCCAAAAAGGTCCAGTTGCCAGGATCACAAAAAACTATACATACCTCGGCCTAACCGTCAGCGCCACAGGTAACTTCCACAAAGCTGTGAATGATCTGTGAGACAAGGCAAGAAGAGCCTTCTACGTCATCAAAAGGAACAACAAATTCGACATAATTAGGATCTGGCTAAAAATACTTGAATCAGTTATAGAACCCATTTTCCTTTATGGTTGTGAGGTCTGGGATCCGCCCACCAACCAATAATTCACAAAATGGGACAAACACAAAAATATCCTCAGTGTACAATGTAAAACACCAAATAACGCAGAATTAGGCCGATTCCCGTTGATAATCAAAATCCAGAAAAGAGACGTTAAATTCTACAACCACCTAAAAGGATGTGATTCCCAAACCTTCCATAACAAAGCAATCACCTACAGAGAGATGAACCTGGAGAAGAGCCTCCTAAGCAAGCTGGTCCTGGGGCTCTGTTCACAAACACAAACAGACCCCATAGAGTAACACAATTAGCCCCAACCATATCATGAGAAAACTAAAAGATAATTCTTTCCTATGTGTCAAGTAATTAACATTCTAGTTTGCTGTGTTTTTTTTGCGTTATCTGGCACACACTGGCTACCTGACCACTGTGACTGACCCAAAATTAAGGAAAGCTTTGACTATGTACAGACTCAGTGAGCATAGCCTTACTATTGAGAAAGGCTGCCGTAGGCAGACCTGGCTCTCAAGAGAAGACAGGCTATGTGCACACTTCCCACAAAATGAGGTGGAAACTGAGCTGCACTTCCAAACCTCCTGCCAATTGTATGACCACATTAGAGACACATACTTCCCTCAGATTACACAGACCCAAAGAATTTGAAAACAAACCCAATTTTGATAAACTCCCATATCTACTGGGTGAAATAGCACAGTGTGCCATCACAGCAGCAAGATTTGTGACCTGTTGCCACAAGAAAATGGCAAACCCTGAAGAAGAAACACCATTGTAAATACAACCTATATTCATGTTTATTTATGTTCCCTTTCGTACTTTAACTATTGGCACATCATATGACATTTGAAATGTCTTTATTCTTCTGGAACTTTTGTGAGTGTAATGTTTACTGTTAATTATCTTTCCCATGCCAATAAAGCCCTTAAATTGAAAGAGAGAGAGAGAGAAAGAGAAAAATGATATTCTGTTAAGATTCACCATCTCGAAAAAAAACTCTTCTTCTTTTATAAAAGTGACCTCATGGTACACTGGCATTTTGTGATTTGTGGTCATTAAGTGGAATGTTATCGATGCCAAGCAGCAGTTGAAGCTCCATCTTTCTCTCTTCCTTTGTTCAGGATTTCTCTCTTTGAAAGAAAAGAGAAACCTTCTTTAAAATATATTTCTTACTCCGAATTGGTCAATTATAGTACCTACTGTATGGGGCATAATTATATATTGTGTGGATTTGGAAGGTAACTTTGAACTATTGTGAAATAGCTTCATTAACTGTTCTTCACTAAGAGTGGTTTTATTAGCCTCTTGAGTAGAGTTCAGGTTTCTGGTAACAAAGTCTATTGAGTGAGTTGTTGATTGGACAACTCGTCTGCACAAATTATTATTCTTTAACCCTTTGTAGACAATACACTCCTACATTCAACATTTCAAAGTGTATCCTATAACAATTTACATTTACATTTTAGTCATTTGGCAGACACTCTTTTCCGGAGCAACTTACAGGAGAAATTCGGGTACAGTACCTTGCTCAAGGGGACAGAGATTTTTCACTTAGTCGGCTCAGGATTCGAACCAGCGACCTTTTGGTTACTGGCTCAACGCTCTTAACCGATAGGCTACCCGCCGCCATATTTAACATGTAGAAATATTTATGCTTCAGATTGATTAATAAAAGCCATACTCTTGTCATTATTATTATCATCATCATCATTCTCTTTTTGTTTTAAAGTGAGATAACTGAATGAGCCATTTACTCTGCCAAACAGGTGATTTGAGTGCTTGCACAGTTCTCCTCACTGAAATACAATCAAACACAAAAATATTTTTAAAAGAATCTGAATTTCTCCACAGTATTTGATCATGTGTTGTGGTGGTGTGATTGTCCACTGATGTAAATATGCAGCACAGGGTGGTGAAGCAGGATTGGTTCACAACGCGACTGGATGCCGGATGCAGGAAAACTGGACAAAAAAGGGGTCATTCGCCCACTTCAATTCACAAACCACTTGGATGGATGACGCTTGTCAATGTTCGGGCTCTCAGTGCATATATTCTTTGTGTGTCTGGGTCCTCGACATACTGCAGCTTTTCTGTTGTTAGTAGTCTGACAGAGTTCCCAACGTGTCTGTTCTGTTGCTACCTAGTTGTGTTCTGAGCGTTGGTCCTCCCTGACCGTTTGCTGTTTGAGGTTGTGCATCTGAGCGGAGGGCCGGGGACGTCAGGGGATTAAATACAATGGGGCAAAAGCTCATACCCCACCAAACCCCAAACACCCCACTGCTGGTGTGGATCTGAGCAGTGTGTGGGGGACCAGGGGCATTGATAAATAGACATTGTTCTCAGTTAGCCGCACACACAGAGCGGATGAGATGGCCACTGGCAACGAGGGGTCAGAGGGCGCGCTGTGGAAAGGACTGGGACCCAGGAGGTAGAGAACGCGGTTAGACCACAGCACATTTCTTTAACACCAACCAACGGGCGTGACAAAACATCAAAACGAGCCATTCGACTGAAAGATATGACTGAATAGAATCAAAATACGGGCTGCCGCAGAGTTGGACACGTTGAAAACAGGAATAGTATAAGTCTCGGAGATCATCGGAGAATCATATGAAACAACATTTTTAAGCAGAGAATGCAGATTGTATTTATGAATTTGTGAGTTCTACTTACTGAACATCAAAAAGGCAGTCTGTGCACCCCTTTCTCGAATTGAATGATTAAATCTGTCGATGTCACACACACGTGCCACCCCTCCATTATAGTGTAAATGAAGAAACTTTTCAAAACTACAGCGGAAGCCAAAGAAAGCCAGTTAAAACTTCAAGAATGAGCTTTGATATCTCTCGAAGGAATACACTGTGACTCAATAATGTCAGACAATAAAAGGTCTGGTTTCAAATCCAAATGAGTCTCATTTTCCTATATATAAAACATCAAAACAAACCTTGATCGTGAGGATAAAACCTGATTTTCTGTTCTAGATGGCCGATTTATTTAGTCATGTTTATTGCGTTTTGATTGGTTCTCCGAATGAAGAACTAGCGGAGGAAACGCTGATGTTGTTTATTTTCAGTAGAGCTTCAACAACAAAAAACACCTCTCACTCACAGCCAGACAGATGCATGGGAGAAGAAGAGCGCATGCTTTTCCGGGAGCCGAACACGGAGCAGCGTAGCCCGCTCTGTCGCCCCGTACACCTCTTTCTCCCTCGCTCACCTTTGATGTGCTCCTGAAAATGTCACCAGTCGTCAAGGCGGCTGTTTTTTGTTTTTTAACTTCTCTTTCTCTCCACCCCGCATAAGAGTGAGACAATTTCATGTCGATCAATCACACACCCCACCCCCACCTCTAATTTCATAATGCCCCCTTCCCAACCAAACAGAACACATACCGGTTTCCACTGCTATCTGGTAGCCTGCGTCCAGCCTCCGAGATGACCTTTCCAGCTTCTCTGTGTTGTCCAACAGATGTGCTCTCTAAAAGAAATGGGAGAAATACAAGACAGAAAACAGAAGAATAATGATTGAGAGGGCTGGGAAGCGTTTCGGAGAAACATCTCGACGCCGTCACGAAACACTGACCAACACTATGACCACAACAGCAATAGCCCTGGCCAGAGACAATAATTGTCATGAACAACCAAGTGTGGACGGTGAAATATTGGCAACATGCATGAAATGTTTTCCAAAAATGGACAACACAGTATCTCTTCTTAATCAATATTAAAATGAGAAGCACCAGAAGGTTCCCCCACCTCATCTCGTTCAGTCTCCTGCAACTCATTACTTCACATTTAGCGTGGAGGGCAAAGTTGAGGGAGGGGAGGAAGAGCTAATTGAGATGTAATAAATGATCATTTGCAGCTTTCAAGAAGAACATGTAAAAAAAAACTGTCAAGGTGACGGCTTTGGAATTAAGGAGAAAACCCTCATTAAAGTGGAAATCAAATGCATTTACTCTCCTCGTGAAGTTGGTTATGGAACATAAGACATGTATTGCTTTCTAGAAAGTTCTACTGGTGTGGCACATGGCCGGTGAGACAGTTTAACGCCTCAGAGGACACCAAATGACCATATCCTGACAATTCATTTGGAAGTGTATTGCGTAACAAGCGACTAGAAAAATGTAACATTAGCCTACAATATCATTTGTGAATCAACATTAAGCCCTAAAACAAATAGCAAAACACACAAAGAAACACCAGCACGTACTATGCAATCCTATAAAACACTGAGCAGTGACATATTTACACCATCAACAAATGGACACTGATCTACGCTGGGAACAACGGGACACTACACAGCTAACAGAATAGTCATACCTGTGCAATCAGCACATGTACCGCGGCTGTCTCACCAGTCAGTATTGGCCACTATAATAGACAATCCTAGTATAGACGATGATAAACCCGTACAACCATGAGTTCCAGTGTCAGAATACATCGAACAACAGCATTTCAAGCCTTGCACGCAGAGTGCATTGCATGTTGGCTTATTCATCGGTATCGACGAATGGACAAGGTTGCCCATTGAAAGGTTATACTGTATACAAGTTCCAAAGGGCTACCGAGGTACTTTGTGTTTCATACTGAGCAATTTGATCGTTTTTGCATTTCCATGTGCTGTGTATCTAGCTAGACAGCAGTAGGAGTTGTTACAGGCCAACACATTTGGCATCAAGAATATCTGTGAAATCCATAGCAAGCCGCTCTTCTTCTGAAATAAATCAAAATGGTCATTCTTCCATTCACTGCTGGCGATTCTTTCGAAGCCAAGACCAGGTCAGATCGTGCTGCATCTTGTGACTCGGAAATTAAAGGGACAGTTCACCCAACTTACCAAATCACATATTGGTTTCCTTGACATGTAAACAGTCTATGGACAAGGCATGACAGCTGTGCTGTGGTGTAGTTTCCCTGGCACTGTTTCCGAATGCTAACGTTTTAGCACTTGTGGCACAAAGTCAAAAGGCCCAATATTAGCATCTCTACCGTCATGTTAAAATAATCTGTAAGTGACGGTTGAGCTTCACAATCAATTTGAGACCATTTCAAAATCTGTGGGAATGACACGTGAAAAATGTCTAATATCGGTCCGTTGAAATCCTGAAAGGTTAGCATTTGACAACAGTGCCAGGGAAACTACACCACAGCACGGCTGTCATGCCTTGTCCATAGACTGTTTACATGTCAAGGAAACCAATATGTGATTAGGTAAGTTGGGTGAACTGTCCCTTTAAAAGTGACATCATGGTCATAACACCACATTCAACACCATTGTATTATTACATTATAAACGGTCCTTACAATCTCATGCAGATAAAGTTACGGGGGAAAAAGGTCAGAGTCAAGGGTTTGAACCAAGGCACCACCTTGAATAGTAACCTGAACTCAAGTACGCACCTTGACCTACATAAAAGGTCATTTGTCTTGGGATTCTCCAGTCTTTCAGTGGTCAAATCTTCACTGAACCTACAAGTGTGACGTTCCGCAAGCCCAAGTCTACCGTAGAAGTACCATAGATCAACCACTCAGATGAACGGTAACTCTCTCTGTGAAAGGGGTTTACATTCGTTTAGAAAGGGAGGGAGGGGAGCTCTGGAATCTCTAGCTAAGCTATCAAAATCAGAGTGAGGGGAAAACAAGGAAAACTGCCTCTGAACTTTATTGTTTTTTCTCTAGCCACCTTCTCCTCACCGGTGGACAGATGTCATTTAAATTGACAGAAATACTTTTCAATAGTTAAAGGAAGGAGGGGACAGAGGGTCGGGGGGTGATGGTGAGAGAGAGGGAGAAAGAGGTGGTGGGTGGCTGGGTGTGCAGTGTGATGGTGGTGTGCCTGTGCACGCCGCGTGGGGAGAGAGAAGGAAGCCAGCTCGGCTTAATGAGCCCCTATGGATCAGCGGAGATGGAGGGGACGTATTGACATGCAACGCTTAAGCTAATACACCTAGACCCTGGCTGTGTGCCTCGGAGCACAAGGCAGCCGGGATACTGACAGAGTAGCTCGCTCCCCCGTTCTTCAAAGAGCTCAAGTGATTAGTATGTTATCATTACCATTCGAAACGTGATTTTCCTATTCCCTCTCGGCAAAGGTGACACGTCTCCCTGAGACGGCCAGCAGACTAGCTGCGCTGAAAAGCCACTTCAAAGCTTTTCTCCCTCTCCTCTTCCTCCATCCCTATACCTCTCTCTCTCCCTCCCTCCCACAATCCTCCCTATCCCCCTCACTCTCTAGCCTCCCTCCCTCTCTCCCCTCCCGTCTCTCCAGCCTCCCTCCCCGTCTCTCCAGCCTCCTCCCTCTCGTCTGCCATCTCTGTCTGTCCATCTCCCTCCAGCCTCTCCGGCCTCCCTCCCTCCCTCTCTCCAGCCTCCCTCCATCTCTCTTCAGCCTCCTTCCCTCCTCCTCCCTCTCCAGCATCCCTCCCTCTCCAGCCTCCCTCCCTTTCCCCTCTCCAGCCACCCTTCCTCCCTCCCTCCACCTCCAGCCTCCTTCCTCCCTCACTCCCTCCACCCTCGCTCAATCCCTAACCAGACTCCCTCTCCAGCCTCCCTCTCCAGCCTTCCTCTTTCTCCAGCCTCCCTCTTTCTCCAGCCTCCCTCCCTCTCTCGTCTCCAGCCACCCTTCCTCACTCCCTCCCCTCTCGCTTCAGCCTCCCTCCCTCCCCAGCCTCCCTCCCTCCCCAGCCTCCCTCCCTCCTCCTCTCTCTTCAGCCTCCCCCTCCCCTCCTCCCTCTCTCTCCAGCCTCCCTCCCTCCCTCTCTCCAGTCTCCCTCACTCCCGCTCTCTCTCTCTCTCTCTCTCTCTAGTCTCCCTCCCTCCCGCTCTCTCTCTCTCTCTCCAGCCTCCCTCTGTCCCTTCCACTCTCTCTCCAGCCTCCCTACGTCCCTTCCACTCTCTCTCCAGCCTCCCTCCATCCATCCTCCCTCCCTCTCTCCAGCCTCCCTCCATCCACCCTCCCTCCCTCCCTCCCTCTCCCCCTCTCCAGCCCCGCTCTCTCTCCAGCCTCCCGCTCTATCTTCAGCCTCCCTCCGTCCATCCCGCTCTCTCTCCAGCCTCCCTCCGTCTACCCTCCCTCCCGCTCTCTCTCCAGCCTCCCTCGTTCCTCCGCTCTCTCTCCAGCCTCCCTTCGTCCCTCCCGCTCTCTCTCCAGCCTCCCTCCGTCCCTCCCGCTCTCTCTCCAGCCTCCCTCCGTCCCTCCCGCTCTCTCTCCAGCCTCCATCCATCCATCCTCCCTCTCTCCAGCCTCCCTCCATCCACCCACCCTCCCTCCCCCCCTCTCCAGCCCCGCTCTCTCTCCAGCCTCCCGCTCTCTCTCCAGCCTCCCGCTCTCTCTCCAGCCCCGCTCTCTCTCCAGCCTCCCTCCATCTACCCTCCCTCCCGCTCTCTCTCCAGCCTCCCTCGTCCCTCCGCTCTCTCTCCAGCCTCCCTTCGTCCCTCCCGCTCTCTCTCCAGCCTCCCTTCGTCCCTCCCGCTTTCTCTCCAGCCTCCCTCCGTCCCTCCCGCTCTCTCTCCAACCTCCCTCCGTCCCTCCCGCTCTCTCTCCAGCCTTCCTCTCTCCATCCACCCTCCCTCCATCCATCCACCCTCCCTCCCTCCCGCACCCTCTCCAGCCACCCTTCCTCCCTTCCTCCCTCCCTCCCTCTCGCTTCAGCCTCCCCCTCCCTTTCCCGCTCTCTCCAGTCCCCCTCCTTCCCGCTCTCTCTCTCCCTCCAGCCTCCCTCCGTCCCTCCCGCTCTCTCTCCAGCCTCCCTCCGTCCCTCCAGACTCCCTCGCCAGCCTCACTCCCTTACCCCTCTCCAAACACCCTTCCTCCCTCCCTCTCGCTTTAGCCTCCCCCTCCCCTCCTCCCTCTCCAGCATCCCTCCCTCTCTCCAGCCTCCCTCCCTTTCCAGACTCCCTCGCCAGCCTCCCTCCCTTTCCCCTCTCCAGACACCTTTCCTCCCTCCCTCTCGCTTCAGCCTCCCCCTCAACTCCCTCCCTCTCTCTCTCCAGCCTCCCTCCCTCTCCAGTCTCCCTCCCTCCCCCCTCTCTCTCCAGCCTCCCTCTGTCCCTCCCACTCTCTCCAGCCTCCCTCCGTCCCTCCCGCTCTCTCTCCAGCCTCCCTCTGTCCCTCCCGCTCTCTCTCCAGCCTCCCTCCATCCATCCACCCTCCCTCCTTCTCTCCCTCTCCAGTCTCCCTCTCTCCCTCTCCAGCCTTTCTTTCCAGCTTAGCTCTCTCTCCAGCCTCACTCTCTTTCTCCAGCATTGCTCCATCCCTCTCTCGCCAGTCTCCCTCCTTCCCGCTCTCTCTTTCTCCAGTCCCCCTCCTTCCCGCTCTCTCTCCCTCCAGCCTCCCTCCGTCCCTCCCGCTCTCTCTCCAGCCTCCGTCCATCCCTCCCGATCTCTCTCCAGCCTCCATCCCGCTCCCTCTCCAGTCTCCCTCTCTCCCTCTCCAGCCTCCCTTTCCAGCTTCGCTCTCTTTCTCCAGCCTCGCTCCATCCCTCTCTCCAGCCGCCCTCTCTCCCCCCGCTCTCTCTCTCCAGTCTCCCTCTCTCCAGTCTCCCTCCCCCTCTCTCTCGTCTCCCTCCCTCCCGCTCTCTCTTTCTCTCCAGTCCCCCTCCGTCCCTTCAGCCTCCCTCAATCCCTCCAGCCTCCATCCGTCCCTCCCGCTCTCTCTCCAGCCTCCCTCCGCTCTCTCCAGCCTCCCTCCGTCCCTCCCACTCTCTCACCAGCCTCCCTCCATCCACCCTCCCTCTCTCCAGCCTCCCTCCATCCACCCTCCCTCCTTCCCTCTCCCCCTCTACAGCCCCGCTCTCTCTCCAGCCTCCCTCCGTCCCTCCCGCTCTCTCTCCAGCCTCCCTCCGTCCCTCCCGATCTCTCTCCAGCCTCCATCCCGCTCCCTCTCCAGTCTCCCTCTCTCCAGCCTCCCTTTCCAGCTTCCCGCTCCCTCTCCAGTCTCCCTCTCTCCAGCCGCCCTCCCTCCCCCGCTCTCTCTCTCCAGTCTCCCTCTCTCCAGTCTCCCTCCCTCCCCCTCTCTCTCGTCTCCCTCCCTCCCGCTCTCTCTTTCTCTCCAGTCCCCCTCCGTACCTTCAGCCTCCCTCAATCCCTCCAGCCTCCCTCCGTCCCTCCCGCTCTCACTCCAGCCTCCCTCCGCTCTCTCCAGCCTCCCTCCGTCCCTCCCACTCTCTCACCAGCCTCCCTCCATCCACCCTCCCTCTCTCCAGCCTCCCTCCATCCACCCTCCCTCCTTCCCTCTCCCCCTCTACAGCCCCGCTCTCTCTCCAGCCTCCCTCCGTCCCTCCCGCTCTCTCTCCAGCCTCCCTCCGTCCCTCCCGCTCTCTCTCCAGCCTCCCTTCGTCCATCCCGCTCTCTCTCCAGCCTCCCTCCCTCCATCCACCCTCCCTCACTTTCTCCCTCTCCCTCTCTCCAGCCTCCCTCTGTCCATCCCGCTCTCTCCCCAGCCTCCATCCATCCTGCCTCCCTCCCGGTCTCTCTCCAGCCTCCCTCCGTCCCTCCCGGTCTCTCTCCAGCCTCCCTCCGTCCCTCCCGGTCTCTCTCCAGCCTCCCTCCGTCCCTCCCGGTCTCTCTCCAGCCTCCCTCCGTCCCTCCCGGTCTCTCTCCAGCCTCCCTCCGTCCCTCCCGGTCTCTCTCCAGCCTCCCTCCGTCCCTCCCGGTCTCTCTCCAGCCTCCCTCCGTCCCTCCCGGTCTCTCTCCAGCCTCCCTCCGTCCCTCCCGGTCTCTCTCCAGCCTCCCTCCGTGTCTCTCTCCTGCCTTCCTCAGTCCCTCGTGGTCTCTCTACAGCCTCCCTCTGTCCCTCCCTAGCGTCCCTCCCTCCCTCTCTCCAGCCTCCCTCCGTCCATCCCTCCCTCTCTCCAGCCTCCCTCCGTCCATCCCTCCCTCCCTAGCCTCCCTCCGTCCATCCCTCCCTCTCTCCAGCCTCCCTCCGTCCATCCCTCCCTCTCTCCAGCCTCCCTCCGTCCATCCCTCCCTCTCTCCAGGCTCCCTCCGTCCATCCCTCCCTCTAGGCTCCCTCCCTCTCTCTAGCCTCCCTCCGTCCATCCCTCCCTCCCTAGCCTCCCTCCGTCCATCCCTCCCTCTCTCCAGCCTCCCTCCGTCCATCGCTCCCTCTCTCCAGTCCCCCTCCGTCCCTTCAGCCTCCCTCAATCCCTCCAGCCTCCATCCGTCCCTCCCGCTCTCTCTCCAGCCTCCCTCCGCTCTCTCCAGCCTCCCTCCGTCCCTCCCACTCTCTCACCAGCCTCCCTCCATCCACCCTCCCTCTCTCCAGCCTCCCTCCATCCACCCTCCCTCCTTCCCTCTCCCCCTCTACAGCCCCGCTCTCTCTCCAGCCTCCCTCCGTCCCTCCCGCTCTCTCTCCAGCCTCCCTCCGTCCCTCCCGATCTCTCTCCAGCCTCCATCCCGCTCCCTCTCCAGTCTCCCTCTCTCCAGCCTCCCTTTCCAGCTTCGCTCTCTCTCTCCAGCCTCACTCTCTTTCTCCAGCCTCGCTCCATCCCTCTCTCCAGCCGCCCTCCCTCCCCCGCTCTCTCTCTCCAGTCTCCCTCTCTCCAGTCTCCCTCCCTCCCCCTCTCTCTCGTCTCCCTCCCTCCCGCTCTCTCTTTCTCTCCAGTCCCCCTCCGTACCTTCAGCCTCCCTCAATCCCTCCAGCCTCCCTCCGTCCCTCCCGCTCTCACTCCAGCCTCCCTCCGCTCTCTCCAGCCTCCCTCCGTCCCTCCCACTCTCTCACCAGCCTCCCTCCATCCACCCTCCCTCTCTCCAGCCTCCCTCCATCCACCCTCCCTCCTTCCCTCTCCCCCTCTACAGCCCCGCTCTCTCTCCAGCCTCCCTCCGTCCCTCCCGCTCTCTCTCCAGCCTCCCTCCGTCCCTCCCGCTCTCTCTCCAGCCTCCCTTCGTCCATCCCGCTCTCTCTCCAGCCTCCCTCCCTCCATCCACCCTCCCTCACTTTCTCCCTCTCCCTCTCTCCAGCCTCCCTCTGTCCATCCCGCTCTCTCCCCAGCCTCCATCCATCCTGCCTCCCTCCCGGTCTCTCTCCAGCCTCCCTCCGTCCCTCCCGGTCTCTCTCCAGCCTCCCTCCGTCCCTCCCGGTCTCTCTCCAGCCTCCCTCCGTCCCTCCCGGTCTCTCTCCAGCCTCCCTCCGTCCCTCCCGGTCTCTCTCCAGCCTCCCTCCGTCCCTCCCGGTCTCTCTCCAGCCTCCCTCCGTCCCTCCCGGTCTCTCTCCAGCCTCCCTCCGTCCCTCCCGGTCTCTCTCCAGCCTCCCTCCGTCCCTCCCGGTCTCTCTCCAGCCTCCCTCCGTCCCTCCCGGTCTCTCTCCAGCCTCCCTCCGTGTCTCTCTCCTGCCTTCCTCAGTCCCTCGTGGTCTCTCTACAGCCTCCCTCTGTCCCTCCCTAGCGTCCCTCCCTCCCTCTCTCCAGCCTCCCTCCGTCCATCCCTCCCTCTCTCCAGCCTCCCTCCGTCCATCCCTCCCTCCCTAGCCTCCCTCCGTCCATCCCTCCCTCTCTCCAGCCTCCCTCCGTCCATCCCTCCCTCTCTCCAGCCTCCCTCCGTCCATCCCTCCCTCTCTCCAGGCTCCCTCCGTCCATCCCTCCCTCTAGGCTCCCTCCCTCTCTCTAGCCTCCCTCCGTCCATCCCTCCCTCCCTAGCCTCCCTCCGTCCATCCCTCCCTCTCTCCAGCCTCCCTCCGTCCATCGCTCCCTCTCTCCAGCCTCCCTCCGTCCATCCCTCCCTCTCTCCAGCCTCCCTCCGTCCATCCCTCCCTCTCTCCAGGCTCCCTCCGTCCATCCCTCCCTCTAGGCTCCCTCCCTCTCTCTCTCCAGCCTCCCTCCCTCCAGCCTCCCTCCCTCCCTCTCTCTAACCTCCCTCCCTCCCTCCCTCTCACTCTCCAGCCTCCCTAACTCCCTCCCTCCAGCCTCTCTCCAGCCTCCCTCCGTCCCTCCCGGTCTCTCTCCAGCCTCCCTCCGTCCCTCCCGGTCTCTCTCCAGCCTCCCTCCGTCCCTCCCGGTCTCTCTCCAGCCTCCCTCCGTCCCTCTCGGTCTCTCTCCTGCCTCCCTCAGTCCCTCCCGGTCTCTCTCCAGCCTCCCTCTGTCCCTCCCTAGCGTCCCTCCCTCCGTCCATCCCTCCCTCTCTCCAGCCTCCCTCCGTCCCTCCCTCACTCCCGGTCTCTCTCCAGCCTCCCTCCTTCCCTCCCTCCGTCCCTCCCTAGCGTCCCTCCCTCCCTCCATCCATCCAAACCCTCCCTCTCTCCAGGCTCCCTCCCTCCCTCCCTCTCTCCAGCCTCCCTCCCTCCCTCCCTCCCTCTCTCCAGCCTCCCTCCCTCTCTCCAGCCTCTCTGTCCATCCCTCCAGCCTCCCTCTGTCCATCCCTCCCTCTCTCCAGCCATCCCTCCACCCCGCTCTCTCTCCAGCCTCCATCCATCCTGCCTCCCTCCCTCCCTCCAGCCTCCCTCCCTCCCTCCAGCCTCCCTCCCTCCCTCCAGCCTCCCTCCCTCTCGTCATTAGAATAATGGGCCCAGCCCGGTTTGACACTGACAGAAGCTGAAGGGGTGAGAGTGCAGGCCAGCCGGCACAGATCCAGTACCAACACCAGCCTTCTAACCACTTCATCAGATGTATAAAATCCACCAATAGGAAATAAAGTAGAATAAAAAACCCTCAGGATGGTTCAGCTATTTCTAAAAATGCTGAGATGTCATCTTAACACACCAGGGTGGTCCTGGTACACGAAGCCAGTGCCAACACCAGTTGTAGGTACGAGTTCTAAACATGTACCATATCCATAATCCAATACCTACAATCTACAACAGCCCAAAACAACACTCCTTGACCTGTATAACCATCTCTCTACTGACGCAATGGGACAAGAGGATGGAATCAGTGTAGAACTACACCCTTCAGAAACACAATGGTGCATTTCCCTAAGACACCCAGTCAGTTTGAGCATCTTCCCTGCTAACCATTTAAATAAGAGGGAGTTGCTAGCCACTCCTGGTGAGCTACAACTGTGTGACTGTGTAGAGCACGGGGCTCACACACACACACACACACGACTAGAAGTGGCTTTGGATAAAAGCATCTGCTAAATGGCATATATCAAGCCTCAAGGCTATGTCAGAGGAGCAGAGTCACCAAAATATCATAAGAATAAACACACAAACCCATAATAATACCTGCCATACACCTCCAGGAGAAAATGATAATGGCCTGTTATCTAAATGAATCTTCTTCACATACAGCTAAACACAAAACAATGTAAAAACAATACATATTGTGCGTCCGCGACTGCATTGGTGTGCGCCCCTTCCCCATTTCCACGTATGCCTTTTTATCTGACATCTAAATTTGCAACAAAGACCTTCTTAGGAACTATACAAATGAGATGGTTTTTTTGTGGGGGGGGGCAGCAGAACAATGCATCTGCAGCGCCAAAAAATCTCTTCCTTCCCCGTTTCTGCTGCCTTTTTTCAATATCAAACGACGGTAACCATCACCATTTTCAAAAGTTCCGATGATTCCTTATTACTTCAATAAGGGGGGGGGGGGGGGGGGGGGGGGGGGGGAGTCAAAGTGAATAATGATGACAGCTGTGATTCAGACGGGCTGTGTGATCTTCGCCGCGGTTTTGTTTGGGACTTGTAAGATGAGGAATTAGAAGTGTCAAACAGCTGTGAATATGGGTGCTAAATATTTAAGCATGTTTTCCAGCTGAGGAAAAAGTATAGTTATTTTTTTTAAAGGGGGGCTTAAGTGTGAATAAGCTGTGCCAGCCTTTGATTCAAATGCAGGAAGAATGGGAAGAAAAGGGAGTAGATCAGAATTTTTGATATAGTGAAGAGGGCGGGAATCAAACCAAATTAAAGAGTGGTGCGTTCCACGGGGGAAGATAGGCGAGGCAACGAAAGGTTTCACCTGACCTGAGGCATGCAGTGTGGCAAGGTGGAGGAAAGAGGACAATAAGAAGTCTGGAGAGAACAGCGTTCTGAATGGACGTGAATGGAGGGTGGCGTCGATAGGAATAGTATCGCTCAGCTCCAGGAAACACAACAAAAACATTGGCTAACACTAAGAACCCTGCATATACACATTCACAGACGACCTTACAAAACACATGCACACATCAACACACAGAGATGAAAAGTAAGTCTCATGTTGCCTAAAGAGATGCTCCAAACAGATTTGCTCAAGCATGGCCGATTCATCTTTAAATGTATATTTGTGTTTGTCTAAGTGCCTCTAAAGTCACAATGGATATATCAACAGATATTCCTGTTGACAATTGTGTCCTGTTAGTCATTCTGAACAGCGATTGAAGGAGGGGAACCTGGTCAGGTAACGGAATGAGTGATGAGAATTTTACTCCAGCAGGTTCATGCAGAGCAAAATTGCTAATAAACGAAGACCAGAAGAAACCACCACCGTTTGCTGTCTTTTTGAATCCAGGCCACAATTGAACTCCAAATCAGGTTACATTACATCTCATGTCAGCACGTGGGTTTTTCCACCAGCTCTCAGCCAGCCCATAGCCACCAGCCATGCTCCCTCCCAGCCCGTGTTTCCATGTGTTCAGACCAGAAGAGACAATCCAAGCCCCTCTACTGTCGGTCTATTAATATAAAAACCAAGCATTGTGTCTATTCAACAGTATTCTATGGGGAAAGGTGTAGCATGGCGGTGATGTAACGGGGGGGGGGGGGGGTCGCATCAAGATAGTGGCGGGCTGATGGTGCTAGATTGCTGTGCGAGGATAGCAGATAGGAGATCCCCCTATGACGACATTACATAAAAGCTTCCTGAGGCAACATTTGACACAAAGCCATATCACAAACGCAACAAAGACATGTACTGTACAAGCCAATAGAAACACAAAAGCTGGAGAATAGAAACCTGAGCAAAGATTATTTTCAGCCTTCAAAGACGTTTCAAAGTGTCGTATTGCAACAGTACATGAACTTCGCTTTCCTTTGATGACGTGATAATTAAAAATTAATAAATAACCAATCCAGAATGTATTCATCGATTACATTGAAATATTCCCTATATAAAATATCATAATTATACTGATAACCGATCACTCCATCTTTTTACAATAACAAATACAAAACTACAACAACTATAGTATTACTACTACATCCCGACTACACAGTAAGTGTTATTTAAGGGAAAAATGCAGAATTCCCTAATTCCTGGTGATATTGAGCAGCCATGATTGCTGAGCATAAAGACGTTGAGAGTTATCTGGTGAAATAGTTGGCGGGCCTTCTGGGGTTTAACCCTTCAGCAGTGTCCTTTATCCCTGCCTTTTTATCAATATGTGCTTTGTAAAGAGTGTACTATCACAAATAATACCTTTTCAGGCTTGTACAGAAAATACATTTCATTGAATTTATACACAGAGGCTCATAAGAACCTCAGAAAACAGCCTTGGCCTTTAGGCTGCAGAGATGAGGGCATAAAGATATTCAGATGGAAAGGAATCAAAAAAACAGGATAGCCATAGAAGAACTTACCTCTTCACGTAACTTGATCAACTGCCACGTGAAAGCAGAGAGAGAGAGAGAGAGAAAAATAGAGGGAGGGAGGGAAAGATAAAAAGGAAAGACATGGCAGGAAGCAGATCATGCGGCCGGGTAAAGAATTAACCTTGACGATTTATCGGCTTGCATGTTCAGCGTTTGGAAATCACAGACAAGCACATTAAACGACGCTAAACACGAGACTCGCGCAGACTTTTCGGAACAAGCTAAGATCAAGTTCTCTCGCTGTCACATGAGACAACGAGAGGGAATGGATTGCTCGCCTCGCAGTGTCTAAACTAGCATCGTCGAGGAAGTCGAATCACAGGACTTATGGCAAAAACATTCTAGATCCCACTCTGTACAGTAGGAAAATACAGTTTGAGTACAGTGTGCATAGAAGTTTAAATGAGGGAATAATATATACATATATATCTATATATCCTTATGCAGGATCCCAGGGAGATAATACAAAAAGTATTGAGATATATGCCTTTTTTATTCTACATTGTAGAAATGTAGAACCATTCCATTGTTGGCAATGTGTCCATCAATGGTGACATATTGTCAATATTTCATGTACCTCAGTACAGACGCCTGCTGTGTGGATTATGTATGGATACCCGTGTGAGGGCACCTGTGTTATACATATACTGTACATACATACATACATGCATGCATACATACATACATACATACATACATAACGGTGGAGCTTATCAGGACAACCGTTACCGGGGGGACATGAAAAATTAATCTTTGCATTAGTTATTCATTTTTGATGAAAGAGAATGTCAAATAGAAATAGGTAAATAGAAGATATTGTTGTTACCATTGTTGTTACTTTCTATATGTAAGAGAGAGACATTGGAGGACAGCAACAATTCAATTTGAGTGAGTTTTATCACAACTAAAAAAGGACGCTTTCCACAACCTGCTCTTCATGTCAGGGAACGTCATGGAGAGGGGGCTTATCATGTGAACGCAACATGATTTAGAAGAGGAGGGGAAGGACAAGTTTCTTAATTTGTTAGCCGTTGCAGGTGATTTTCTTTTAAATCTCTATTTCTTGGGTGAGATTTAAGGTTAGCAGATCTGAAGGGAGGCTCAGGGATACATGACTTTCCTCTCATCTCACTTTGTATGTGGTGGTCATTTAGAATTTTGCTAGTTTGAAATCATTTGCTATGATATCACAAAAGAGGTAGGAGGACTTGGATCAGAAATGATGAACTTGACGGTTGAGAAGAAAGAAAAAGCCTTGGTGGTAGGATTGATGTTAAACTATTGGTTGTCGTGGCCACAGTCGTCAAGAATAACAGGCTCCTCTGAAAGGCACTCACACCGAAGAGTTAACAAGGAAGCAGCCACCCAGTCGGCAAACATTGATGAGAAATGTAAGCACAATTACGTCAGTGTAACGTTGTACTCTGACGGATGACTATTAGCATTTGAGAGAGTGAGAAAATTAAACAGTCATATCTGGAGTGGCACCATCAATATTGTCACTGTTCAGTAAAAAAAAAATCTATAATATGGTTATTTGTAGACAACTAACCTTAAAAATAGTGAATTTATTTAAATATACAAAATAAATATTATGCTTTGAATTAGGGTGGATTTTTTTTTTTACATGTCTGATTGATGTTTAGAAACGTATATACTTTTAGTAAGCTTTCCCCGATTGAATTATAAAAAGATTTCCAATTACAAATATGTATTTTATATTTAATCATTAAATATTGTAATTCTGAGTTTAAAAAAGTTAAATACCATGGAAGGGCAAATCTGAAGAACAATTCAAAAAAAGGTCAGAGAAATAATGTAGCACTGCACCACTGTCAAGCGATATAGAATCCCTCGAGTGACAGAATGAAATAAAAGGAGTTAAATGAAATATACCTAAAAGTAAAAAAGCTTTATTTGTGTGTGCTGAGAGTTGCATTTTAGAGAGATCTTGCCTTGGGGAACTCGGCAGCAACAGACAGGCTAACAAATGTTTTTTTCGGTTTTTTTTAACATTTCAAAGAAATGCGATTTTCTTCCGTCTTTCTTTCGGTGAGAAAAAGGGCCACTTTGCAGCCTGGAAACTGTCCATTATTTCGAAGGTCACAACCGCCTGGGTTGAATGCCTTATTGAGGGGGCCAAAGTTTAAAACTACACATGTGGCTATTTAGGATTTGAACAGGCCAGCCAGAGCCGCCGCCGATCACACGCCGCAGCCCTGCCGTCCAATTCAATGGAGGACCAAACAAAAGTTGTTCCATCTTATTTGTGCTGCTTGGCCGATTGGAAGTCCTCGTGGAGGATTTGCTGAAACTATATGAGGGGTTTTGTGCTTGGCATTCCCTTTTTTTTCTCCATATAGATGTATCTTTCTTTGGCATCCATTCTTTTAAAAAGTAACCCACAACGCTAGCTTTGCTCCAGAGAAAGTGGTAAACACAGAACATTGTAAATGTTATAATTACGCCTCCGTGAATGCCTTTCCCCATTTCTTTTTAATGCCAGCCAGTATTCAAAATTGCACTGCTGCAATTTTTCTGTTATGATAATCAGCAGATTTTTCAAACAAAGATTTTTTTCATTCAATACGGAATTCGATACAAGTGGTAATCTGCTTCCTTTGTAGCCTGTAAAATCTGGTCCATGCCGGCTCAAACCAGCGCAATCTCGTGGCCAAGCCTTCTGCTGTGACTGAAATCGAAACTATTCCGTAGAGTGTTCATGTGCGAAAAATGTGTGTGCGCTAGCTACTGTGTGTGGGGTAGACCGTGTGTGTGTCTCTGAGTGTGTGAATTGCATGCTGAGTGAGAAAGAATGGGGGGGGGGGGGGGGGGGGGGGGGGGATGTGCAACGGTAGACTACCACGTTATTAAAAAAAAGTGTGATAACGCCATTTTGGTCTCTGCCCGCGTACAGATAACGAATAAATGCCGAACTCTATTAAATCGTCCTTTAGCCATTATCGCAGGGCAAACACGTCATTTTTAGAACTTATGACAGCTCCCTATGTACTTAGCTAGAAAACCTTGCCATGTAACGAACAGATTTGCGACTGGTAATGATCTGCTCAGCCAGGGCTATATGAAATGATCCTGACCTCTTTCAGATCGTCAGGAATTAAATTGACCGACTTGCCCCAGCTCCTCCATCTTTTCCCCATCCTCTCTTTCGCTCCCGCCTCGTTCAATAAAATAAATAAACTGACGTTCCGAGCACTCCACTCACAGCAAGACCAAGTCGCGTGTTATCTCCAGAAGTTTTTAAAATAGAAATGAGATAAATATTTTCATTTTAAAAACTATGTGGGTGTGCGTGAGAAAAATTATTTTGTTTTACAATGTAAAAACATTAAAAATTCTGATCGACTCAACTTATAAAGTACAAATGTTATGCTTTGAGCATTTAAGGTTCTGAAGCAACTACTGAAGGCATATACATACAGCGCCTATATAGAAAGTTTACACAGCCTTCAACTTTTTTCACATTTTGCTGCCTTAAAATTTTAATCTACACAACCTACTCCACATATCCAAAGTGAAAGACTAACAAAACATTTAAACAACGGAAATATCACCCCCCTGAATTAATACTTTGTGGAAGCACCTTTGGCAGTCATCCTTTTGTAACCTTTTCATTAAGTTAACTCTTAGGGCAAGATACAGTATATCCATTGTTCTTTTCAAAAATGCTCAGGCTCAGTACATTTTGGTTGAGGATCATTGACGGACAGCAATATTTAAACCTTGTCTCGGATTTTTCAAAAGCAGATTTAAGTCAGGTCTGAGACTAGACAACTCAAGAACACCCAGCCCCTCTTGGAAAGCCATTCTGGTGTATCTTTAACATAAACATTTGTGTAATTGTCCTGCAGAAAAATAAAACCCTATAATACAGCAAATAAATATACTTTTTGGCCTAAATTTTAAAAACTACAGGGTTGGGTCAAATGCAATACAAAACAACAGAGAGAAACCTCTATTTTCAAGTAGTGTGACGGCAGCATCATGGTATGAGGATGCTTGTCATTGGCCGGCTTCAGAGGAGTTAGTCAAGATCAAAATAAATATGACACGTAAAAATGTTAGGGTTTAGGGTTAGGTTTAAAATAATGATATTATGACTTTGTGGCTGTGCTAGCTAGTGACCACTCTGCAGAGCTGCCTCTGGGTCAAGATTAATGATAATAAAACACCAACCTGCCATTTATTTTGGAATAACTTGTACTTTCTATTCAATTTTAATTTGCTTATATACATGTATAATGTGTAACTAGATGTGGACTTTTTTTCTCTGGTTCAAGGACAATTTGTCTCCCCTCCTTTCCGGTCGTCCTTGTCTTGGGGATATTGAATCACTTGAGAAAAATGGAAGGCGAATGAGAAAACAGTGTATTAGAATTAAAACTACAACAAACATTCTGTAGACCTTAAGTTCTCTTGACATGTCAGCCTCTACAAAAAAAATCTGGATTTTACAAGTGCTTGAATGCTGGACAAATTCAATTACCTTAAAAATGTATATTTAAAAGAATAATATAATTGTTAAACAGAGCAGCATAAGACTGAAAACATCTCTAAATGCATGCATCTTAAATTGTACTTCTAGATTAACTCATCGGTCGGCGTGTTTCCATTCTTTAAACAAATTATTTTCCTATGATAAATATTCTTAGGTCTATGAATAATTATTTAAATAATGGGGTTCATCATCAATTGTATTTCATGAAAGGGAAATATATATATTTGAAATGTGGGTCGTATTTTTCTCCCTTTTGCCTTTGAAAAGATTTTGATAGGAACCATCACTGTCTCGAATGTGACAGTTCTGGCAGCAAATCCACTTCCGACTTCTGTATAAAATGTCAGAGTCACTTTACGCATCTCACTAATTTGCAGGGAATACGCATATGAATGTATAATATGGGATGGCGATACATACGGTATGTTTGTAAGATGTGCAGTTCACGGGTCATCACTAAAATGGTAATAAGAACGCAACTAATAACCTGTACTTTATTTAGCTCTGCTCAGATCATCTAACTGTACTTACACTTGCACGTTTAGTCCCTCAGTACTTTGTATGTATTTCTCCCTCTGTTTATGTGTATGACTGAGACACACAGCAACTATTGCAAAGTTGACAAGATAATATAGGATCAGTCAAGAAAACACACTGGTCAGTGCTGTGAGGTGCAGCTGTGCAGGTAAGCATTAGGCAGTGTGTCTCAAGTGTTAAAAAGACGGTTTGCGTAGCTGTTGATGGCCTGCTTTTTTGATACAGCACTTCAGACATAATTCCAAACAACACAAGTTTGAAGAACATGTGGCATATTTTGGGCAATTAAGATCAGTATTTCAGAAGCTTGTTTTCTCCTTTCTCATATTCAATATGAATGAATCAGTACAGCCTTTGAAGGGGTTGTTCATTCCCCATGTTCACTGCATTGTCTTGGCATTTTGGGACAATGGAAGAAATATGGCTAATTAGCTTTTATCTGTTGTTTATAAACCAAACTTAAATCATAGTTGTGATAAAACATCAATAACATTTCAATGTTCATTACAAAATTCAAAATACATCTTCTCATTAATTTAATTATATTGTCAACTACAGAATTACGATCTTTCATCAAACATCAAATTATATTTTCAATATTACTGAACAAAGGTTGTATAGCGACAAGTAGCCAGTAAAATAGCAAACATTTCAGTGACTTTTTGACACTAATGCTTATAAACAAACACTGAACCTGGGAATCCTATTTATTCTGATTGTCCGTGCTGTGTGGTTACCACAATTGTGTTTAAAGGTGAGTGTGTGTGAGTGCGGAGGATCTTTTTAGAGGATAAGTACACAGACGGCTGGAGAACAGCTGTGTGTGTGTGTGGGGGGGGGGCAGCAATCTGGCGCTGCCCAGACGCTGGGCCCAGGCCTGGAGCCCATTCAGACCCTGGGCAGCTTTGCATTAAACAGTGTTCCTTCCACATGACTTGTTGCCAATGCTGCAGTGGCCCTGGTGGCCCTGGGAGAGGCCCCGTGAGGCACTGACCCTTCCTCACCCGGGGACCAGCCACCCATACTAGGGACTGGCGGGACCTGATTAGCACCTTACCTGACTCTCAGAGGAGCCAGCGTCTTCCCCCAGGAGCTCGTTCCGCACCTCATCACTGTAGGCGATACGTGACCTTTTCTGCAAGGGGAGGAGGAAGACAGAAGAGAGAAAGAGAAAACAGAGGAGAAGAAATAAGCCTTAGTGGAGTTCTTGGAAAAACATAACAGGTATTTCTTAAGCACGAGAGCCCCCTAATGGACCAGAATGTTAAAAAAGCACATGCACCTGCAGTGTGTGTGGAGGTGTGTGTGGAGGTGATGTTGTACCACTGAAATTGTAGAGATGCCCCCCTTTTCCACACTTAAATCAACACAATCCGAAGAATAAAACCAACTACGGCACTGGGGCAGGGGCCGGGAGACGTATAAGGAAAGTATCACTTGTCAGCGCTAAATCTTTTCTGGGGGCTGCCACTGCTGTCAGCACAGTGCAGTGGCAGGCTCTGTGATAAGGCAGATGCTGGGACTTAGACAGGGAATAATTCATCACCCATCGGCGTTCCATCAGATTTGAGCTCCCTCTCGCTCTCCCCTTGCACCCCTTCAGAAGGGGTGGGGGAGGAACGCCATGTCCAAAAAAGACAAACATTCCCGACACGCACATTTCCACACGCACTCTTCAGTGTGTGCCACCTCCGACGCTGAAGGACCAGGCGCTGTGTAGCGCTTGTTTACAGACACTAAAAGAAAAACGCACCCTCTTCAAATGCCCTCCAAACTAAATGCACACCAGCGGAAAGAGAGACTGTTAACTAAAGCCTCCTTCTCAGAACGCCCTGACAGGAGTTCTATGTGGGCCGTGGGAGGAGAGCAAAATCAAACACACTAGGAAATATTGAGCTGAAAATAACATATCGGTACATAAGATCTTTGGGGACTCCTGCTTTCACCACATGTACGAGAATTTTCCCATTTATTTAATCCATTTCCTTTTTAGAAAACGTATTTAGAAGTTCAATGAGGTTTCTAATGGACATGTCCAACAGTGCTACAGTATGTTTTATCAAAGAAAGATGTCTCTTACCATTCATTGAAATAATTAATTAGCCTTGTTAAATAAAAAGGTTAAATAAAAAAATAAGGGGAAAAAATACAGAAATAAAGTACCGAAAAATATATAAATATATTTGACACCTGTTGTTTTTTTCTTTCCTAGTAAACTTGACCAGTGAGTGGACAGCCACCAACAGACCATCAGGAAAGTGATTTGTCTTGCTATTGTGACAGTGAGGGCCACAGCCTGAGGAATAATTACTGAGATGTCTGGGAATATGACTGACCAGGGTGACAAGAGAAGAAAATATATATATATATATATATATATATATATATAAAAAATACATTTGATAAAGAGAAGCAGCCAAACAAACACAGTCTCTATAGGCTTCAACTGAGCCACGGGGACCTGCGCGAACCGCCAAAGGAATGACTGCGGGGAAGAGCGGATATTACTGTGACCAAATCAAAAACACAGCACCGGCATAGCATACGCACAAACACAATGGAATGCCTTCACAATCAGAATGATACAATGTTCATCATTTACATCATCGTGTTAAAACACTTTAGTATCTATTGTATACTTTATGTGTCGTGAACAATCTATTATTGATCAAACTAAATCAGACACATCATTAAGAGATTTTGGATAGGATTACATCTACTTTTAACCAGTGGTTTAATTAACCCTTTCTTAAGAATTGACAGGTTACAGGTTGTGACAAAGTTACGGTATGGGTTTTTTCCAGTTGTTAGTGCGAGTACAAAGACAATAAAACATCAACGGGTACACAGCGTAGAGTCGTGTTCTGCCGGGATAACACCCACATGTGTCATTTTAGTGGAGCGTCATCTTAAAGAGCCGCAGTGTAACTTAGGGGAATGACGGGTTGCTAGTAATTGAGACGAGATGCCTGGGAGAAGGCTTGATTTTAGTACGCAGAGACTGATGTCTTCTTCAAACCCGCACAGTTTTGGGGGCATTTCTAAATGGCTGTTTGTTGCCACCGAGAGTATCAACAGCTTCCGCGGTGAACGCAACGCAAATGAAACATGAAAATAAAAAGAACTCAGAATGCTACTGAACCAGAGATTGTTGCTGCTCCCTACCCATTTACTTGTGGTTTTGAATTCCCCCTCTGGAAAACAAACCATAACCCTTAGAGTGATTATTCCCTGTTCATTTGATGTGAAACAAGAGCAGCTGTGCAATATTGACTGCTTCACCCATTGATAGACTTTGATTACCGGTTGGGGTGTTTTGCAAAATTTAAATTAAAATAAATGGATAGTCTTCATTTGATAATATTGTGTTGTATATGTGGCTTATGTTCCACTAGTGAGAATAATGTAATGAAGAAGGTCTTTATATTTGATCAGGGTAGATCAGAATCTGTAATAACTAGGGTTGTTCCCAAAAAAACGCTCTAAATATATGTATTGAAATAATAAAGAAAAAATAAGTTGAGAAAGACAATATGTTGATTGAAAGTCTCTCATTCTAGTTTATGCGTGTTGAAGATTAAAATGTCTAAAACAACATGAAAACAGGCGAGGGGGAGCACTTCCATAAGATACCTTATTGCCACAGAGAAAAGAAGAGATGAGATATTTTTTTGAATCCTTTTGAACGGTTTTTTCTTTTGTCACTTTTTCTAATCTTGGGTGAGAATTTGCTTCTGTTGCCGGAAGCACAAAAAAAAAAAAAAAAAAAAAAAAAGTACAAAAGATCCATCTTAACTTTATGCAAAGTGTTCCGTCTGCCTTTAAACTCTACACGGCTCGTCAAGTGTGAGACGGATGTACTGGTGTTCTGTCAGAAACACACGTGTCTCACCTCTTGACGTCGACGTGAGAAGAGTTTCTTCAACCCATCAAAACGTAACTATATATGCATAATAACTCCTAGTACTGTAAGATATGCTAATCAAGAACAACACAAGCTGGAAATTATATTCATGCAATTATGAAAAAAATATGAACGTGTTCTCTTTAGGTACATGCACGGATGTCTAGATATTTACTAATCTATCATTAATTTTAAGCAAAAAGGGGAAAACAATCATTCTGAATAAACAAAATCACAAACAACCTACATAAACAGGCAGTAGACAATAATTTAAACACCCTTCCTTTATAGACCCAATGGACATTAGTCACTTTTAAAAAATGTCTTCAAAAGTTCTCCTTTTAAAACTAAATCAGAATAATTTAAAAGCAAATAAACTGATCTTTATTGTAAACACCTTTTTTGGGGGCCTCCCAAATGCCCTCCCCTCTCTATGCCTGTTGCCACAAGCGACGCAGGGTCGTGCAAATAATTGTGGTGCCTGGAAAGCTGAAAAATGTAAACAGTTCATTAGATGGGATATAAAAGGCGTAAAAATACCCAGAGGAAGAGTGTAATGAGGGACCCTGAAGTTACTCTGCAGACGCTTTTTCCTCCACTTTTCCCCCTCTTTATTGTCACCCCGAGCACACGGCTGGTGGCATGGCGTGAAGAGTAATTAACGATATTTAATTTACAAAAGCGTGCTTCATTACATCTTTCTCACCAGTAGGAGAGCGGCTGGCCATTTTTTTTTATATCTTTTTTTTTAACTTAATGGCACTTTTGTCACGACTCAGCTTCAAATTGGCATTTAACCTTTCATTTGCTACTAATCAGGTCCACATCCTGTTGAAGAGGAAGTGGCTTGGAATAAAACATTTCACACAGTCTTTAAGTATTTTTACTCAAAATTATATATAATAATAACAAACCTAAATTATTTTTTACAGTACTGTCATTAATATCCTATTAAAACATGAATAAATCATGGCTACGAAATGGACAAACACTACACAAGTGCACAAAAACACGACATCACTTCCTAGTTCCTATCACTGTGTCCCTATGATATGCTCCCAGGTGATGTTGTGGACCGATGACAGTAGTTATTTTCTAGTTTCCCCAGCAGTGGGGGCAGAGGTGGTGGAGTGTGGTGTGGCGTTAAAAGGAAGCCGAGCCCTTTAAGCAGGCACAACAGCAGCATCGATAACGCATCTCATCCTGGCAGGGGGTTAACACACTTCACTGGCACAAAGAACAGCTCTCACACACACACACAACTGTTGTTTTCACATCTCCTCCACTCTTTTAAGACAAACAAATTGGCAGAGGTTGTTCAATTAACTAAGTGCTTCTTTTTTGTGTGTTAGATATATCATCAGATAAAGGAAAGCGGCGACAATTGTGTTGGAGGGGTTTTCTGTGCCTTCGTTTTGTTTCTGCTCTTTAGTGTCATCAAATCCACTACTCTTGTCTATCATCAGAGACTGTGTGTACTTGTGAGTGTTTATGTGGAATAAAGGGCCTTGTGTTTGTGTGTGTGTGTGTATGTATGAAAAATCTCCTTTGTCTGTACGTGTGTGTGTGTGTGTGTGAGAAAAATCTCCTTTGTCTGTACGGGCATGGGCGCGTGTTTATGTGTGTGTGTTCACTGGCCTGTGTGTGTGTGTGTGTGTGTGTGTGTTCTCCTCTTAATATGACTCCAACAGTAGTGGGGAAGCCAAGCCTTAGAAACCAGCATGGAGCCTCTCATTAACGCACAGGTTGGTGCTTTTGTGTCTTGAACACAGACAAGGCATTATGTTTCACAGCTATAAAATACTAAAGGAGTCTCAAATGAGCTCCAATAGAAAAAAGACACCATCTCAAATTATCAAGGAAAACAAGACAATAGTGGAACTAGAACACATTTAAACTGGGCTGGCGGTGGAGGATTTGCCCCATATGACAACGTACACTCAAAGGGCCTTCATGTCATCTCAGAAAGAAATAACAGTGTGTCCATAAACACTAATACAATCGACATGTAAAGAAAAATGGGTCAAAAATAACCCTTAACGTCGAAATGTATTGATTAAATAAATCATCTATACTTAACCCAGCAGAATGATACAATATTGATTGAACGTAGTATTACATCAGGTTACAGATCATTACATATTGCGCTGTGCAAATGTGATCTCAGGGGATAGCCTCTCTTTAACGGTACATTGTTATGATGGGGATGGTTCCTTCTTCCACGACTGTAATACGTGTGCTAGACTTCCCTGTCAAAGTCGTTTCTATTGTTAAATAGAGCCGAGATCCGTCAATAAGCCTAACGACTGTAACCGCAAAGCAAGTGGGCGAGTGAGAGAGGAGAGAAAGGATCGCAACTGAACTCTAAACAAAAGAGCGAATTCCAGGGGATTTGATTGAAGAATCTCCATGTACTTTTTGCTGGCCGGGGGAACCGTCTCAAATGGTTATTTCTTTAAGGCATGAGGGCCGATTAAACCCAATATTAAAATATGGAAGCAGTTCTAATGACAAATCAAAGGCCTGGTTTCCTCTCGCTCTCTCTCTATTTATTTTTCCCCATTCTCTCTCGCTCTCCTTCTCCCAGTGCATGAATCCCAGGCTGTATGAGGGGAGAGAAAAGCCGGGGCCCGGGCATCGGCGGTGCAAACACACAGACAGCGGTGCAGAAATCAATAGAGGAGAGCCGTCGGGGAGGCAGCCGGGCGAGAGGAACCAGAGCGGGGCCCGCTCGGATCACAACGCTGGCTTCTGGCGTGCAGTGGGGAATAAAGGGGGCCTCCTCAGGTCAGCGCCAGAGAAAAAGGTGAGATTAGAGGGAAATGGAGGAGGGATTTCGGCACGCGGGGGGGGGTGATGAGGTAGTGCATGTATGGGGAGGTGGTTGGGGGAGGCGTACGGTGCGGGATACCTGGCGAGCTAGGGACCAATCGGCCCATTAGCCTGTGGCTAGCTACATATGGTTCACTGAACCCTCCACTGAGAATAACTTCTTTTTTTTTTTTTTCGCGCAAATGTCTCTTTTTTTCTCTTTTTTTTTATTTTTAAAGAAGACCTTCACTTTTAACCCTTTCTCCGCTTTAGAGAAGGTTCTCTTTTGACCTCGATTTATGATTCATCTTTGTTTGATGTCTATTCTCAGAGTGTTATCTAAAAGTGTTGAAAGCTAGACACAAAGGAAGAGATATGGACCCATAATATATTGTTGTAGACAAAATGTGTGTGTGCGCGCGTCTGTCCAACTGCGTTCGTCTATGGAAATGCATAGAAGACGACCGTCCCCTGTCCCTCGCCTTTCTTCAGAGTAACGTGACCATTGTCTGAACTGAATGCCTCCCTCATTACCATAAGAACAGAGCATCAGGCATAGAGGCTTAGACACATCATTAACGCTATAAATCTATTTATAAACTGGCTGGTTTGAGCCCTGAATGCCGATTGGCTGACAGCCGTGGTATATCAGACAGTATAACACGGGTATGACAAAACATGTATTTTAACTGCTCTAATTATGCTGGTAACCAGTTTATAATAGCAATAAGGCACCTCAGGGGTTTGTGTTACATGGTCAATATAACAGGGCTAAGGGCTGTATCCAGGCACTCCATGTTGAGCCTAAGAACAGCCTTTAGCTGTGGTATATTGGCCATATACACCACACCTCCTCGTGCCTAATGCAGGGGAGGTGCGTAGGCACCTTCCAGCAGAGCCAATCCAACACGTTCCCTTGTGAACTTTCCTAGACACTTACCAGCTCCATGGGAGAGTACAGGTTTTGTGTTGGAATTCAGAGCAGTTGTCCAAACTTTGAGAAACTGCCAATTGAGGGCCGACGAGGGTCTTGTACACCTCTATCACATGGAAATCGACAACGTCAGATACTCACCCCTAGAGTATGTGCAGTTACGTTCGCCAGGGCTCGTCTTAGGGCACATTAACATGCATAGTAGATACACAGTTTAAGCGATATCAATACCTGACCCATGTATGTTGACTGCTGCATTAGATAGTGGTTGGCAGGTGGAGAATGCAGTGATTCCCTATGGATATAGGGGTGTGAGTTGATGCACTGATAGAGGCCAGGGGTAAATTAATAAATCCTTAATTCATACTCTACACTCCAGTGTAATTCTGATCAAGGCCACAGCAAGATTCCTCTGCAGGCTTCAGAACCAGACGAGAAACTAAACAATTGTCGGTCGCAAAGACCAAAAGCTGTTTGTTTTTCTTTTGCACGCTCCTCATTTAGAAGCACTTAAGCCAGAGGAAGGGAAATGCAATTCGATAGGGGGAAACTTTGTTTCCATTAACAAATTTCATCCCAGGGTAAACACATTGAGCTAATTGGGGAAAACCCACTGAGTGTCAGGGAAAACTGGGGATGTCAAAGTTCTCTCTCTAGGCTCGTTTTTGTTAAAAAAAGGTGTAAGCCAACAACAACAAAAAAGACAGAGGAAAAACACAAGCCTACTAGATTAATTCATAATGCATTTCATAAATACTTCATGACTTTTATATACTTAAGCCAGTCTGACAAATTTAAAAGAAATCAGTGTCACCTATTCTGGTCCCGCTTGTCAGTCAATGCATCACTTGGGTGCGGGTGTCACATGTCACTTCTGGTTTACACTGGTTTGTGGGACAGGCTCGGGGCTCTGAAACAAGGGGGGGGGGGGGGGGCGTACTGGGAGGAGGGGGAAGGGTGCTATTATATTCACATGTCTCTGCCCCCCCACTATCTTCCGACTCCTCTCAGTCAAGTCACTCAATCAATCACATAGGCCCCTGAGGACAGAGAGGACCTGCGAGGCCCTTACTTCAGGCAGACAAACCCAGGTACTGATCACTGTCTGTGGGAGGGTGACTTATCCCACTTTGGAGAGGATCCCAAGATAAGTGAAAGGAAATGATTGTGTTGTTGAATACACAAACAACCAGTCCTATTCACACACACAATATACGTACCATTACAAATATTTGTAAGGGAATTTAGGAATGCATGTTCTTGTTAAATACCACCCATTGATCGTCTCAGAACAGAGTAACCCCACTCATCATTGACGAATTAAAACAGATTCATTACAAAATGTTTCTATCACTTACATCGTTTTTTTGACCACTGTGATTGGTTGACTATCACGCAGGCAGAGAACACTGTACTGCCATTCCTCGATGCTTCAGTTCCTGTCTCCTGGTAGGAGAACCATCTTCTCTCCTTCTGGTGACTCAGTCCTTCACCCGTTCCACCACCACCCTTACATTACATCTAAACCATAAACACACTCATCCAACAGGGAGACTATAGATGCTGATCCATTAGAGGCTGCAAGCCCCATCTTTGTGTCTAAAATAACACAACAAGTATTTTCAACTGCCAATCCACAAGCAGCTCGGGGAAGAGCTGCTGTGTGGAACATCTTCAAAATAATAGGCGGAATTCATAAGCTGAGACAAATATATAGATTTGTTTACATCTTAAATCTGCATTGGGCTCCGAGGAAAGAGAGAAAACAATCCCCTCAATCCGCGCGACTTCCATAAGAAATCTGATCTTTTTAATCTGGGTGTGAGACTGGACTTTGGCGCTATTGATGGCTTGTTAAACAACCCAACATATAAACCACCATCTGCATTAACTCCTTAGTGGTACACAACGAAGACTCAAATGTTTCATGGCGACAAGCGCAGACGAGACAATTTAAGGAGATTTATAGTGTCTAACAGCCAGCTAATGTTGGTCTGTCATGTTTTGTTTGTAGAAGTCGCTGTAATGGAGGATAGGGGGCAAATGACACAGAACCTCCAAACTGGATTACAATGGCACTGTGCCATAACCAGCGCTAAATACAGTCCTCGTAGAGTATCCCGTCAAACCTATATGAAATACGATAATTATGAAGCATCTTCCATTCAAAGTGAAGAATTCTGGATGACGCTATGAAAGGGCAGCAGGACATTCCATTAATGTCCTTACAAAAAAACTTGTGACCGTTTTTTCCTCCCTTAGATTCCCAACTGAGCCTATCAAACACTTCAGGAGAACTATGTATCAAAAGGTTCTAGTCTCCATGACCGTGACTTGACCATGAACGAATATCTCAAAATCACACAGTATGGAAGATATCATGGACAGGTTTAAACGTATCCCCCACTCAGAAAAAAGGATATTAGCCAGTTTTATTCAGCCTATACATGTATTAAACGGACTAAATTCACATATTTTAAAAGTATTTTTTTAAAAAGTGAATTCATAAAAACAAACAATCATGAATGACCTTTGAGAAACAGCTCAGTGCTGCTGGGTTTGGAACCGAAATAAAGTTAGCTATTGCTTATGCGAGACTTTAGGCAGTTCCGATTCTGTCGACAGACCTATCGACAGACCTACAGTCTTGAACTGTGCTCAATGATACACAATGGACAGTACAGAGAGGAATTTGCCAATTTTTTTATCCATTTTAGATCAAGGCCAAATCATTTCCAAGTTGCCATAGTTTGTCAGCGTTTTATCTGAGGCATTTTCCCCTTTACACAATTGGCTACACTAAAGGGTCCAAGGTGCTCATTGCATAGCTACAGCACTCAATATTTGCCCTGACAGAAAGCGTTTACTAAATTATTTATTTTTCCACTTAAAAAGGTCATTAATAATCACTTAAGAGACTAGGAAATATGAAAAAGCTGTTACACATTTGGGATTGGTGCAGAAGGCGGCTCTTAATTCCATTCATCCGACTATCAGGTGAATAAACTGTTCAATATTTCAAGGCTAGTTGACTCGATAAACGCTTTGGGAATGTGTTAATTATCTCCCTGGATAGAAACTGGAAGCCATTCAGTCTAAAGGTGTTTGTCACGATCCACCTACATTCTGTGTGTCATAATCTGGGCAGGAAAAACAGATCTTATCGTCGTGCCTCCGCACTTTAAAATCCACCGTGAAGGAATTGTAGGCTTTCCACTTCAACTGTAATTGAGTGAATTCATTAAAAAAATATATATGTCCAATATCTTCATTATTGTCACTGTCAACAGAATTACAGCCTTCAATAGACTGAATAGTCATTCATTAAGAACTACAATTTCTGTGGCAAGTCAATGTTTTTTATGCTTTTCGAAAATTCAGACAAAATATCATTTGCAGCAGTATTCATACCATTGATACTGTCTTGACTGTGCACCCTGCAGAAATTGACATTGGGAGGTTGAAAAATGTGTGAATCAATCCATAATTGACAACTGTTAACAGCTGTTGTCTAAACAAGATTAACTTTATCAAAAGCATATTTTGTAAACCAAAGAGCTGGAATTCATTTCACTACATCTACCATTTTAACCAGAATCGACCTTCAATTTAAGAGCGGAAACATAATATACCAAACAAACTTTTTTACGGTTCAAAAGCGGAATAGAAAGAACTAACATTCTAAGAATAACAGTCAATGTGTGGGAAAATGGAGATAAAACTAATATCTACCTAGGTTAGGAAACAACATTTTACGATGTTTGGAGACAATTTTCTAAGGGGTGAAACATATACTCCAGCAGACAGACAAACACACAGTTCTGTCCAAAGAACAGCTAAGAGTCTAGGACATGCACGTCAACAAACTGTTCACTACTTCCATCTCCAAGTTTCACAGACGAGACAAGGTCAGAGGAGGGCACAGTGATAAGAAGCAGCTCTTTTAGCGGAAGAAGCTCTTCTGATCGACATGCGTGCTTATCAATATCACCTCTACCAGATAACTCAACTTGGCCCAAATTCTTTGAACAATATCGCCATCTGGTGTCAGCTAAGAGGGAAGACAGCTTCGAGTAAATTCATGTTGGACACTTTGGCCCACTAAAATCTCCCAAGGTAGAAAAGCTATATATTCTCAATTGATATTCTGAAACCTAAAGCTTGACACTAAAGCATTGTCAAGCATTTACTCTGTTTAAAGGCTACTTCTGAGTCATTTTAAAACAGTCAATTTTCAAGGGAAAACACTCAAATATCTACACAAAGGTTTATAAATGTATTATGCCCATCTCTCAGTTGTCACCAATAGCCCATGCAGTCTGAGCACAGCCAAAACGGACGCCGAGTGTATTTACAGTGCCTTCAGAAAGTATTCACAGCCCCGGTCTTTTTCCACATTTTCTTGTGTTACAGCCAGTGAATTTCAAACACAGATTTAACCAAAGAGGTTTTCCAATACCTGGCAAAGTAGGGCACCAAACAGACATTGAATATCCTTTTGAGTTATTAATTCGGCTTTGGATGGTGTATCAATACCCAGTCACTACAAAGATACAGGCGTCCTTCCTAACTCAGAGAGGAAGGAAGGAAAACGCTCAGGGATTTCACCACGAGGCCAATGGTGACTTTAAAACTGTTTATTGGATAGGAGAAAACTGAGGATGGATCAACAACATTGTAGTTACTCCACAATACTAACTTAATTGACAGAGTGAAAAGAAAGAAGGCTGTACAGAATAAAACATTTCCAAAACATTCCGCAAAAAAACCCGCATCAAATCAATGAACTTTTTGTCCTGAATACAAACTTATGAGGCAAAGCCAATATAAAACATTACTGAGTACCACTCTCCATATTTTCAAGCATAGTGGTGGCTGCATCATGTTATGGGTATGCTTATAATTGTTAAGGACTAGGGAGTTTTTCTGGATAAAAAAAAAATCAAACAAAAAAAACAGAATGGAACTAAGCACAGGCAAAATCCTAGAGGAAAATCCGTTTGAGTCTGCTTCCCACCAGACACTGGGAGATGAATTCACCTTTCAGCAGGATAATAACTTAAAACTCAAGGCCAAATATACACCGGAGTTGCTTACCAAGAAGATGGTGAATGTTCCTGAGTGGCCGAGTTACAGTTTAGACTAAAATCTATGGCAAGACCTGAAAATGGTTTCCTAGCAATGATCAACAACCAATTTGACAGAGCTTGAATAATTTTGAAAATAATAGAGTGCAAATGTTGAACAATCCAGGTGTGGAAAGCTCTTAGAGATTTACCCAGAAAGACACTCAGCTGTAATCGCTGTCAAAAGTGATTCTGACATGTATTGAATCAAGGGTGTGAATACTTAAGTAAATGTTTTTAGAACTCTCTCATGTTCACTCTGTCGTTATGGGGTATTGTGAGAGAAATCCATTTTGAATTCATGCTGTAACACAAAATGTAGAATAAGTCAAGGGGTATGAATACTTTCTGAAGGCACTGACTCCACAGATGTCTGTGGACCATGCCTCCCTGTGGAGGGACAAACTTTGGAGCTACCTTTGAAGATGGTCTGTTTACCCGATAGGTTTCATTAAATGAAGCCTCCATTATGCCTCTCTTGTGCCTGATCAAAGGCATCGCTAAGAGGCATGTCATTCTGCTTCCCCTGACTTGAACGCATCCCCATTATCAAACGGAAGGGGGGGTTCTGTTGAGCCAGCCTCCCCTTTACCTGATGCAAGGCCCCTCAGCAGGGGTCCTCTGGCTTTAAGACCCCTCTATTATCAGAATGAAGCCGACAAACAAATCACAAATGCACCTTTGGGATGACCGTCTGATAACGTGCTCTTCATCCGTCTGGATGGCCGGGTTATTGGGGTTCAGGCTTGGCCCCGTCTGGCATAGACAAGTGGGGCTCAATCTGGCACGTTGGTGGCGTGAAGACTTCAAACCGCGGCTGGACAAGTGGATGGGGTTTAAGGGGGAAACAGCCCAGGGAAGCACAACAAAGACTGTGCTTTTTTATTTTAAAAAATTGAGAGGGCACCCTTTAGTGCAGGGTACCCGAATATGGCCTGCAGGAGTGAGAGAGAAGTGAGAGGCCGGGCCAGGCTGAAGCATTTTGCACTTTTGAGGACAAATCAGCAGCTTTGGGGGAAGTCAGCAGCTTTACCAGGGAGTTGAAAGGGACCCTGGGGGAAAGTGGGCAGTGGGAGGTCCCACTTTAAATACACATCACCTTTGCCTTAAAAAAAATAAAAACTAAGAGCAAAACAATTGTTTATCAATATAACAGGGTTTCACACAGGCTGAGGTGGACACAGCTTTCCAATCGTAAGTGAACCAAAATGAAAACCAATACTAAAGTTGGTTTGTTCTAGTCTATCCACAATTATTAAAAAGCACCTAAATTAATTGCGCGTGGTAGAAGGCCAGCCTTAATCTGACTCCACTACGAAACTAAAATGAACACACTGTACAGGTTTCTGATAGAGGCAAAGTTGTCAGAAGGGTACGTGACTAGGCCTATATATTTTCCTCTTTTAAGCGTACATGATAAATAATATTTTTTATATCCAAAATGGCCTTTCTCCATTCTCTTCTCCTTAATGTATGAGAATGTCGGCTATTTAAAAAGGTGACAAAGGGTATCCTCGCATCTAATAGCATGCGCTCAAAATAGCATAGCACAGACAAAAATGTGAGGAATGCGACATAGCCGTAATATCCGACACAGCAGGTGTTAATTGCTTGATAATTAACCACGGCAAGTGTCGAGACAGGAGAAGCTAAAAGATTAATCATCAGCCAATTAAATGCCCATGGCGAGGAAAGTGAGCTCTCTCAAAGACTAGAGAGATCTTCTCTGTAATCTGAGCTCCCAGATTCTCAGGAGTGGAGCCACAGATCACTGGCACCTGTAATTTCTCAGTGTTTGCTTGTTTGTTTGTTGATTATTTCGGTTCACATTGGTCAATGCTTTAGCCGTAATGCCTGGTGTTTACCTTTACATTTGAATGGAAAAAGCTAAATATCCGCACAAGTATCTAGTGGAACGATGCATACCAAAGTTCCACAGGTAAATGAAAAACCCCAAGGAAGCTGAGAGAGAGTTCAGAGATGTAACACACTCAAAGAAAAACCTTAAAGTAAAGCCAAGAGGGGCCTTAACACAATTTCTACGTCTAATGGGAGTAATGTTTGAAAGTAAAACAGGGAGCCTAAAATATGGGTTAAGAGCAAGTGACTAAAGTTAAAACATTTCATTCCTCATTAAGGTTTGATATGTGTACGGTGGAGGGCTCTAGACAGACAGGTGCAGTTTATAAATTACTAAACAAGGCCATGTTCTGAAGAATCAACACAAGCCCACACTCCTATGGATGCTACTTGGGCTTTCAAAAACAGACCCCAAAAAGATGAGCCACAGCGGACATGCCAATGCCCTTCAGTTTCAGTCCGAGTGCGTGTGTTGCGGAAAGTGTGAGCGTATGTTAGAAGGTGTACGTATGCTCAGAACTACATTGTACATTGTACAGTGTACATTGTGCGTACATTATGGCGTTCACTTACAGTACACACACAAGCACACATGCTTACGTGCATGCAAGTACACGTGTAATAGGATCATTCTTGCCATACCAAAAGGTCAAACAACCATCAGTAGGTGTCAATGTTCCATTGAGCAAGGCACGTAACCGGGGCTGGGCTGTCAGTAGAATGCATAGCTATTCACTAAGACAAATGAGGTGTCATGGTGGGGTACTCACAAAGTCTTTCTCCAGCTTGTCCATCTCCCCCTTATAGCTCTTCAGCCTGCTCTGGTACATGCCTCTGCTCTGGATGGGGAGCTCACGCACCTCCAGATCCATCTGCTCCATCTAGGTCCAGAAATCAACCAGTTAATTCACCATTCAATGGTAAAAAAATATATTTAAAAAAAACATTATATTGGCAAAATTCGCTAGAACATAGGTCTAAACTATGCAATTATAGCTGGGTAGCCTACAATTGGAAATATGTCAAAACAGACTTTCAATTAAAGATTGTTGTTAAACTCAACTTATTGTACACTTTACTGTTAAGTAAGTAGTCTGTTCAGTACGTGGGGACTACACTGTTAAGGGACATTTTATGTAAAGTGTTGAATTTAATATACAGTGCATTCGGAAAGTATTCAGACCACTAGAATTTTTTTTTTAAATTGTGTTGCGTTATAGCCTTATTCTAAAATGGATTTTAAATATAAATATACACACACACACACACACACACACACACACAATATCAATCTACACACAATACTCCATAATGACAAAGCAAAAACACGTTTATAGAAAGTTTTGCTAATTTATAAAATAAATAAATGAAATAACATTTATAAAAGTGTTCAGTACTTTGTTGAAGCACCTTTGGTAGAGATTACAGCCTCGAGTCTTCCTAGGTATGACGCTACAAGCTTGGCACACCTGTATTTGGGGAGTTTCTCCCATTCTTCTCTGCAGATCCTCTCAAGCTGTCAGGTCGGACGGGGAGCGTCACTGCACAGCTATTTTAAGGTTTCTCCAAAGATGTTCGAGGGGCTGGGCCCCTCAAGGAAATTCATAGACTTGTCCCTAAGCCACTTCTGCATTGTCTTGGCTGTGTGCTTAAGGCTGTGGTTCTGTTGGAAGGTGAATTATCATCCCGGTCTGAGGTCCTAAGCGCTCTGGAGCAGGTTTTCATCAAGGTTCTCTCTGTACTTTGCTCTGTTCATCTTTCCCCTCAACCCTGACTCGTCTCCCAGTCCCTGCCGCTGAAAAACATCCCCGCAGCATGATGCTTCCACCACCATGCTTCATCGTAGGGATAGTGCCAGGTTTTCTCCAGACGTGACACTTGGCATGCAGGCCAAAGAGTTCAATCTTGGTTTCATCAAACAAGAGAATCTTGTTTCTCATGGTCCTTTAGGTGCCTTCTGGCAAACTCCAATCGGGCTGTCATAAACATTTTACTGAGTAGTGGATTCCGACTGGCTACTCTACCATAAAGGCCTGATTGATGGAGTGCTGCAGAGATGGTTGTTCTTCTGGAAGGTTCTCCCATCCGGAGCTGTCAGGTTGACCATTGTCTTATTGGCCCTGACCAAGGCCCTTCTCCACCGATTGCTCAGTTTGGACGGGCGGCCAGTTCTAGGAAGAGACTTGATGGTTCCAAACTTCTTCCATTTAAGAATGATGGGGCCCACTATATTCTTGAGAACCTTCAATGTTGCATGCATCTTTTTGATACCTTTCACCAGATCTGTGCCTCGACACAATCCGGTCTCAGAGCTCTACGGACAATTCCTTCCACCTCATGGCTTGGTTTTTGCCCTGACATGCCATGTCAACTGTGGAACCTTATTTAGACAGGTGTGTGCCTTTCCAGATGATGTTCAATTAATTTAATGTACCACAGGTGGACTCCAATCAAGTTGTAGAAACACCTCAAGGACCATCAATGGAAATAGGATGCACCTGAGCTCGATTTCATGTCTCAGTCTCAAGGGTCTGAATACTTATGTAAATAGGGTATCTGTCTTTTATTTTTAATACATTTGCAAAAATGTCTAAACCTGTTTTCACTTTGTCATTATGGGGCATTGTGTGTAGATTGATGAGGAAAATGTTTTATTTAATTCATTTTAGAATAAGGCTGTAATGTAGAAAAGAGGAAGGGGTCTGAATCATTTCTGAATGCACTGTATACATAAAGGTTTGATGTAAAGAAATGAAAGTAAAATAGCGTGGCACACAACTTGGATTTGGAGGGGACCGTAAAACAACAAGAGATTCTGAAGATTAAACCGAAATCTCAAGCTAGCAAAACTTCAACATGAGCTACTTCAGCAGCACTCACGAAAACTTTTTCGATGTTGATTTGCTGACACATTACTCTTCTTCGGGTCATTCATCAACGATTAAAAAAAAAAAAAGTTCTGACAGAAAGGCAGTTTGGTAAATAAATAAGATGCAATCCATTTGAAGGGCCTTCATTTTAAAAGACATGTTGAGACCCAACAGTGTCACGTAGAGTACATTAGAGGTAACGTTACAGAGAGACAAGACTGAGGTGGATTTGGAGAAGCCTAATCAAGACAACAACGTCGACAATTTACACGTTAGTTCACTTCCTTAAATTTTTAAACATGACGGGAAGACTCCCTCCTCCAAATAATGGCTTGAAATGTGTCACGGGTGTGTCACTTAAAAGCGAAAAGCGATCACGCCGTTATTGTGCTGAACAGCATTCCACCACGTGAAGTATGTGAGTGTCCTGACGCCGTTAGGATAACACAGGTGCCGTTGTCTTCGTGCACCGGTGAAATTGTCTCGTTTCCTTTTCCAAATGCATTATTACTATACATTTTCTTTTAATGTGAGGAGTGGAAATTACTGATCAAAGACGTACCAACTCTCTGACTTCTTCGAGCTGTTTGTCGACATTTAGAACCAGCTGTGTCTTCTCCTCTGAAAATGAAACGGGAGAAACATATTGATCAGTCGACAGAGGAGCAGTGCTTTATGACAACAACCCAACTCCCCCGCGACGGGGGGATTGAACACACACACCAGAATGCATCTGAAGATATATTTACACATTCTCTCCGCACGCTGAGCCACATTTGAAGTCTTATTTATCCACGTGTAAAAGGCCTTTGTTGGCTTTTGTTAGAGGAGCAACGAGACACCTCGTACCAACTTAAAAAGAAATGTCAGCTTTAGTAGGTTGCCAGATTTTCTAAACTCGGAGTCCCACTAATAATGACTAAAACGTTGCTCTATGCTCACCCAAAGGCTCCAAAGGCTTCTATGCTCACCCAAAGGCTTCATGACTTGAAACTCATTTGGCCATAAGAGTTCAATATGGAATGTTGTAACTGATTGTGTAATCTCTCAATTCTGGCTGAACTTATTCTGTTATGTGTAGCAACTAGGGATGGGCATCTGAAAGAATGTTTGTGTTCGAGTACAAGTAGGCTCACAGAAATTATTTTGAGTTGGCCTACTTGAGTGCTAGTACGCTCACAGAAATGATTTTGAGTAGGCCTACTCGAGTACTAGTACTCTCACAGAAATGATTTTGAGTAGGCCTACTCGAGTACTAGTACGCTCACAGAAATGATTTTGAGTAGGCCTACTCGAGTACTAGTACGCTCACAGAAATGATTTTGAGTAGGCCTACTCAAGTACTAGTACGCTCACAGAAATTATTTTGAGTAGGCCTACTCGAGTACTAGTACTCTCACAGAAATGATTTTGAGTAGTCCTACTCGAGTACTAGTACGCTCACAGAAATTATTTTGAGTAGGCCTACTCGAGTGCTAGTACGCTCAATTACTGGTTCAGATACAAAAATGAAAATGTCATTTCTCAGTGCCTTTGACATAGCTACAGCTACTCAAAAAACATTCAACACATCTTAAACTTTGACATTGTCTGTTTATTGTAAATGTAACCTGGCAAATGGATTTTCAACAATCGAATGCAAATCTTGAAACGTGTACTTGAGTATTTGCACCGATCCCTATTAGCAGCAACAACAATTGAGATAAATACTCCTAATATTCCAGGTCCACATTTGGACATATCATATTTTATTTGTCTGACGTAAACTGATGCCTTGGTGGCCCAGAGTTGAAACCAACATCTAAGAAGTCAAGGATCATTATAAAAGACCTACCCTGCTATGGACCAATGTTTGTTAAATAGGCCTAATTGACCAGATTTTCAACAACTGACATGTAGCTGAAAGCCTGCACTACTAGAAACTTCCAGATCAAAAACCAACCACAAGGCTAGCCTCTCAGTAACAGGGCGTAACAGTGCCAAAACCAACCACAAGGCTAGCCTCTCAGTAACAGGGCGTAACAGTGCAAAAACCAACCACAAGGCTAGCCTCTCAGTAACAGGGCGTAACAGTGCCAAAACCAACCACAAGGCTAGCCTCTCAGTAACAGGGCGTAACAGTGCCAAAACCAACCACAAGGCTAGCCTCTCAGTAACAGGGCGTAACAGATCAAAAACCAACCACAAGGCTAGCCTCTCAGTAACAGGGCGTAACAGATCAAAAACCAACCACAAGGCTAGCCTCTCAGTAACAGGGCGTAACAGTGCCAAAACCAACCACAAGGCTAGCCTCTCAGTAACAGGGCGTAACAGTGCCAAAACCAACCACAAGGCTAGCCTCTCAGTAACAGGGCGTAACAGATCAAAAACCAACCACAAGGCTAGCCTCTCAGTAACAGGGCGTAACAGATCAAAAACCAACCACAAGGCTAGCCTCTCAGTAACAGGGCGTAACAGATCAAAAACCAACCACAAGGCTAGCCTCTCAGTAACAGGGCGTAACAGATCAAAAACCAACCACAAGGCTAGCCTCTCAGTAACAGGGCGTAACAGTGCCAAAACCAACCACAAGGCTAGCCTCTCAGTAACAGGGCGTAACAGTGTGAAAACCAACCACAAGGCTAGCCTCTCAGTAACAGGGCGTAACAGATCAAAAACGAACCACAAGGCTAGCCTCTCAGTAACAGGGCGTAACAGTGCCAAAACCAACCACAAGGCTAGCCTCTCAGTAACAGGGCGTAACAGTGCCAAAACCAACCACAAGGCTAGCCTCTCAGTAACAGGGCGTAACAGTGCCAAAACCAACCACAAGGCTAGCCTCTCTGTAACAGGGCGTAACAGTGCAAAAACCAACCACAAGGCTAGCCTCTCAGTAACAGGGCGTAACAGATCAAAAACCAACCACAAGGCTAGCCTCTCAGTAACAGGGTGTAACAGATCAAAAACCAACCACAAGGCTAGCCTCTCAGTAACAGGGCGTAACAGATCAAAAACCAACCACAAGGCTAGCCTCTCAGTAACAGGGCGTAACAGTGCGAAAACCAACCACAAGGCTAGCCTCTCAGTAACAGGGCGTAACAGTGTGAAAACCAAGAGAAGATCTTCATTGTTTTACCCCTGAGTCTGCACTGCCTTTTGTCAGACATCAAATCCAATTTGAAAACCTCACAGCCTACACAAGTAAACAGCCGGGGGCGATTCTCCTCGAGGTGAGCTGGTGTAGCCCTCCCCAGCATTGGCCTGGACAAGATGATCCTGAAATATGCATGGCTATTTACTAGGAGAACCGCAGTCTGACGGATGAGTCGTTTTGTAAACAGGCCGCAAAAAATGTAAGTTGAGCTCGGCATCTCTGCTCAATATTTAATAGCCAGTGATTGACAGGCCTTCAGCTTTCCATAAACACTCTTGAGAAAAAAAATACATCCATGTTTAATGGAACGAGACCTTGCAATACATTGTACTCTTATTCAAACCTCAGTCCCACATTTTTCGGACAGTAACAAAGCAAAACAAAAACACATTATCAATTTGATTCTGGCGTGAACGCTGAAGGCTTGGCCAAGAGAGGGTCAAGGACGTTTCTTCGCGTGCCACAGCCATTATCTGCGATTGTATATAAGTGATGTCGGGAAACACAGCATCCACTGGGGACAAAAAGCTTTTGTCGAAGCCATTGTCATCGTATGAAATTGAGGGCTGCCAACCGATGGGCACAACTCAGGCACTTGAGGGAGGAGAGAAAGACATGAGAAATGTCTTCATGAGTAGGAATGGAATTGAAATTCAAGTGCAAACTGTTTTGGTAGGAGCAGAGGACACGTAACAATGACTGCTGGGTATCATGGGCTTCCGCCTCAGTTCATATTCATGTGGGCTTATTTTGACATGCTGGGTGGTGGGAAACATGGAGAAATTACACTGTGGAAGAGACACATTGTTTCCGTCAAGAAGCCAATTCAAACCATGACAATTCAAATCGAATGTAAATTCCCATGAGCCATAGCGTAGGAAAATAAACAAGCAACAGACCTAGCAAATATGAGCTAAGCAAAGGAAGACAATGCCAGCTGCAGGATCTTTTGTTTGTTGTTCAGTGGGTGAACAGGCTGTGGCCGGTGAATAGGTAGACAGCCTTTGGTTTTCAAATAAAGTGTTTACTTAACTATGAGACCAGTACAGATATATTTACAGTTATGATACATGATGTTAGGCTCTCGGGCCTCTCTACAGTCTCTGTTATCCTAATTTCAGGAGAGAATTCCTAAAAGGCATGAACAAAAAGGTGAAATTAATCTGGTTAAAATTGAGACTAAAGACAGAAAAGTTAGTAATGGGTAGATCTTAGGATGTGTACCTTTCCCTTTCAAGACGATCAGATACGCAGTGTTTCAACCAGGATTATTTTTCAGCTGGGTGGCAAAGAGCCCCCGGTGATTGTTAGTTCTCTCTTATTTCAAAATATATTTCTACATTATCTTTTATACAGTGCATTGCGAAAGTATTCGGCCCCCTTGAACTTTGCGACCTTTTGCCACATTTCAGGCTTCAAACATAAAGATATAAAACTGTATTTTTTTGTGAAGAATCAACAATAAGTGGGACACAATCATGAAGTGGAACGACATTTATTGGATATTTCAAACTTTTTTAACAAATCAAAAACTGAAAAATTGGGCGTGCAAAATTATTCAGCCCCTTTACTTTCAGTGCAGCAAACTCTCTCCAGAAGTTCAGTGAGGATCTCTGAATGATCCAATGTTGACCTAAATGACTAATGATGATAAATACAATCCACCTGTGTGTAATCAAGTCTCCGTATAAATGCACCTGCACTGTGATAGTCTCAGAGGTCCGTTAAAAGCGCAGAGAGCATCATGAAGAACAAGGAACACACCAGGCAGGTCCGAGATACTGTTGTGAAGAAGTTTAAAGCCGGATTTGGATACAAAAAGATTTCCCAAGCTTTAAACATCCCAAGGAGCACTGTGCAAGCGATAATATTGAAATGGAAGGAGACCACTGCAAATCTACCAAGACCTGGCCGTCCCTCTAAACTTTCAGCTCATACAAGGAGAAGACTGATCAGAGATGCAGCGAAGAGGCCCATGATCACTCTGGATGAACTGCAGAGATCTACAGCTGAGGTGGGAGACTCTGTCCATAGGACAACAATCAGTCATATATTGCACAAATCTGGCCTTTATGGAAGAGTGGCAAGAAGAAAGCCATTTCTTAAAGATATCCATAAAAAGTGTCGTTTAAAGTTTGCCACAAGCCACCTGGGAGACCCACCAAAAATGTGGAAGAAGGTGCTCTGGTCAGATGAAACCAAAATTGAACTTCTTGGCAACAATGCAAAACATTATGTTTGGCGTAAAAGCAACACAGCTCATCACCCTGAACACACCATCCCCACTGTCAAACATGGTGGTGGCAGCATCATGGTTTGGGCCTGCTTTTCTTCAGCAGGGACAGGGAAGATGGTTAAAATTGATGGGAAGATGGATGGAGCCAAATACAGGACCATTCTGGAAGAAAACCTGATGGAGTCTGCAAAAGACCTGAGACTGGGATGGAGATTTGTCTTCCAACAAGACAATGATCCAAAACATAAAGCAAAATCTACAATGGAATGGTTCAAAAATAAACATATCCAGGTGTTAGAATGGCCAAGTCAAAGTCCAGACCTGAATCCAATCGAGAATCTGTGGAAAGAACTGAAAACTGCTGTTCACAAATGCTCTCCATCCAACCTCACTGAGCTCGAGCTGTTTTGCAAGGAGGAATGGGAAAAAATGTCAGTCTCTCGATGTGCAAAACTGATAGAGACATACCCCAAGTGACTTGCAGCTGTAATCGCAGCAAAAGGTGGCGCTACAAAGTATTAACTTAAGGGGGCTGAATAATTTTGCACGCCCAATTTTTCAGTTTTTGATTTGTTAAAAAAGTTTGAAATATCCAATAAATGTCGTTCCACTTCATGATTGTGTCCCACTTGTTGTTGATTCTTCACAAAAAAATACAGTTTTATATCTTTATGTTTGAAGCCTGAAATGTGGCAAAAGGTTGCAAAGTTCAAGGGGGCCGAATACTTTCGCAAGGCACTGTACATACTTTATCTGGTTTTAGTAGCTTAAGTTTACACTAAAAACGTTTAACCATCACGGAAATTGAGTTGGGCCTCTGAGCTGGATCTGTCGGAGCTGACTTTGTGTGTGTGTGTGTGTGTGTGTGTGTGTGATGCATGTCTATGGTGAAAATACTTGAAACCCTTGTGAGTGAACAGCTAAAAGAGTTTTTATTTACTAACTCTATTTTATCAATGTACCAATCAGGCTTCAGGAATAAGCATAGCACAATTTCAGCAGCCATGAACGTTTTAAATGATATCACTGAAGCCCTTGACAAAAAACAGCACTGTGTTTATTGATCTCTCTAAGGCTTTTGATACAGTTGATCATGCTATACTAAGGCAGAGATTGTCGAGTGTAGGTCTTTCAGAGCATGCAGTTGCATGGTTTGCTAACTATCCGTCTGATAGAACTCAGTGCACTCAATTTGATGGGCTTATGTCTATTAAATTGTCTGTATTTAATGGTGTGCCCCAAGGCTCTGTACTTGGTCCTCTCTTATTCACTATTTATATAAATGATTTAGACAAATGTCCAAAATGCGCAACTTCATTTTTATGCTGATGATACTGTTATTTACTGTTGTGCCTCGTCTCTTATAAAAGCTTTCCAGAACTTGCAAACTGCTTTTTATACTGTTCAACATACAATTGAAGCTTATCCTCAATACTGACAAAACTAAACTAATGGTGTTTTCTAAAGAAAGAAATAGACCTCTGAACCTTTCACCTATTTCACCTATTGTCCTGTCAGGGCAAGGAGATTGAGGTTGTAACCTCATAAATATCTTGGAATTTTAATTGATGACGGCCTCTTTTAAATTGCATATTCAACAACTTACAAAAAAAATTACGCTGAAATTGGGATTTTACTTTAGGAATAAGGCCTGTTTTTCTTTTGAAGCCAGAAGGAGGCTAGTATCAGCTACATTTATGTGTTTACTAGACTATGGGGATATTATATATATGAATGCTTCCGCTCAGTGTCTGAGATCAATTGACACCCTTCACCATGGCACTTTGAGTTTTATTTTAAACTGCTAAACCCTTACGCACCACTGCACTTTGTATACCAGAGTTGGCTGGCCTTCTCTAGTCACTTGTAGGCTCAGGCACTGGTATACTTTTATTTACAAAGCCATTTGGGGTTTACTACCTTTTTATTTGGGCATTTTTATTGTTCAGAAATCTGGTGGGTACTCTCTTCGTTCGCTGGACTTTATCATGCCAACTGTTCCAAATGTCCAAACTGAATTTGGTAAAAGGGGTTTTATGTACTCTGTGCCATCGTTTTGGAACGCCTTACAAAATTATTTTAAACTGGAAGAACTTGTCCCGATTGGTATTTTTAAAATCACTGATGAATGATCTTGAGACTGATTCCCTGACCTGTCAATGTTTTTAATTTGCTGTTTTTGATTTTGTTATACTCTTGTGAATTCTATGGTTTTTACTAGATTACTTGTAGTTTTTCATGTTGTTTGTCTGTAATTTTTGTAATGACTTGGTGCTGCCTATCTTGGCCAGGACACTCTTGAAAAATAGATTTTAAAACTCAATGAGCCCTTCCTGGTTAAATAAAGGTTAAATAAAAATAAATAAATGGTGTTTTTACAATGTAGGCACCTGATCTGAGCCATAAGGTAGACTAGGCATCTACCACCCCACTACCACAATCAGATTAGTGGCAAAGTCGCCTAGGTTTTTATGTCCCCTCACTTTGGTTCTGAAATCACCATCACCCACTTAATAAGTTGTCATTTCTGCACATTTAAGTGTTTGAGCTCAATATGTGTACATTTTCATAATTTATCTATGACATGGCCAATGAATATATATTGTGTGTACAAAACATTAGGAACACCTTCCTAATATTGAGTTGACAACCCCTTTTGCCCTCAGAACAGCCTGAATTCGTCACGCCGTGGACTATAAGGAGTAGAAATCATTGAACAGGGATGCTGGCCCACGTTGCCAGATGAGAGTTCTGTCTGCAGTAGCTGACTTTTATTCTGGCAAAACACCATCTTGAACACCTCATAGATAACAATAAGCTAGCAATTGACATAGGTTGTCACTCAACTAATGAATCCTCATATCACGCAAGCCAATTTAGTATTTGAATGCTGACTGTGCTGCACAGATGTGCAAGATCAGGAACTGGCCGTCTACCTTGCATTGGTCAACACGCGAAGCAGGGCAGAGTGAGCGGCTACATGGAGTTCGACGCTGAAGGAGAGGACGAATCAGTTGTCACAAAATATGAGGTAATTTTCGGAAGGTAGAACGAATGTAATATGAGCAAAAAAATATTGTGAACCGGCAATTTGAAATGTTCGAATCGATTTTCTGACCGACGCATGCTACATTTGGATCGATTTTTGGGATCTGCAGACCGATGCACTTGTGTCTTAAACATTTGATCCCAGTTCAATGGGTATAGGTGTTTCGTGTCATTCCTTGTAGATCTCATGCATAACTGCATTGATACCAAATGCCCTCTTGTTAGGCTCATTCTCCCTCCACTCACTCCAAATCCCTGGCAGAGGACAAGACGTCGGGAGGTGTAAATATCCCGTAAGAATAACACATCCCTGCTACAAATATACTAATCAGCTATCTGCAAACAGAAGTCAGACAATTGTTCACTTGCAAGGAGACTTATTCTAGACCTATACTATACTAGACCTATACCTAGACCTATACTAGACTAAACTAGAAGCATTCACAATAAATATTTGAGCTCAAAATAAAGAACATTAGCATACAACTATGAATAAGGTCAATTCCACAGTAACAGATTGATGTTGAGACTAGTCATTTTCACTTTAAAATGTATGCGAAACAATAACGAATGTCTACAAAGTTAAACCACACAACTCTAAACATACACGGTACCAACAGCACCAACTGTGATCACGTTACCCAGCTTTGCATCTGAACTGTTCAAGTAAATGTGTATTAGTAAACATTTTTGTGGAAATTGTTTAAAGAAGTCCTTGTGCATTGAGTTGTATGGTTTATTGTCCCCCACTGTGGATCCGTCTCCGTCCGTTAGGGGGCGCTATAGTTAATCAACTCTACGTACATAAGTCCCACAATATATTGCAGACAGTACAGGCCCAGTTTTGACAACTTGGCTGAATTATGTGTTTTGCCATCCTGATCTGGCATTTACTAAATTACACTGATTGGTCAGATGGTGGCGCTATAATAAGAGATTGAAAATGCAAACTTTGAAAGGTCACGCCCCTCACCCCGTTTGACCAACAGTCATGAAATTTGGTACATAGGTACCTCTCCTCACAAGGAACAAATCTGCCTCTGGTCCACCATAATGGATTTCCCACTTAAAAAAACGCTATTCTTCCTGCACCAAATGACTGAGCTATACAAAATTTGATATGTGGCATCTATGGATAAAGGTTCTCTCAACGCAATATTTTCCAGACTAGTACCTAAAACAACATGGCCACTATTGGCCAATAATCATTCACATGGGCGTGGTCCGGCACATAAATGCATATAAATCCATCAAGGATATTCATATTGTAACTAAATTTGGTACACATGTTGCAAACACTGTCAAGACTTAACATATGCAAGAACATTCATATCGATGAAATCAAGGAGGGGACTGTGGAAATCAGGGAGGGGACTGTGGAAATCAGGAAAGGACTGTGGATTTGTCTCTGTGTGTTAGTACGTTCGTCACACGTGATATCTCTAAACGTGGATAAATGATGCATCTTCGCTATAGAGATCAGGCAGTTACAAAATTACACTATTTGGCCCAAGGTGGGAGCTACTGTACAGTAATTAACTAAAACGTGTTAAATCACACACAATATCTCAATTGGCCAAAAGGTGCTGCATCATTTGTGGTGGACGACGTGTTTACTGTTGCCTGTTTTAAATTGTATTTGATCTCTGAGAAATTCAGCTAATAGCATTCGCCAGCTTGTAGTCAAAAACCAGAAATGAGAGATACGTCTCGTTCGTTCAGTCATCCTTATGGGGAAAGAATAGGGTTTTGGGATAAAGGGCAAAAAAATGGTCTGAGGTTAACACAGGCTTAGGAGACCTTATACGTTTTGTTCAATGAGATAATACCAGTCAGTTAACATAACCTTTATTAATTATGAAGCCTTAATGTGCTTCTTTTTTGTTTGTTGATAAATGCATTAAATCCACAAAATGTAACCTTAACTAATGAAGATGATCTCATAGAACAAAATCTATAAGTTCTCCAAAGCCTGTGTTTACCACAGACCTTATTTTCAGTGTTTATCCAAAACCCCTACAAAAACTCCATTCATATTCCAATAGGCTTTGTCCAACAAACCATGGTGGAGTTAGTGCCTATTGCTCTCTAGTGTGGTGTGGGGGGTCTGTGATAGAGGTCGACCGATTATGATTTTTTCAACCCCAATACCGATTATTGGAGGACCAAAAAAGCCAATAACGATTATTCGGCCAATTTTTTTGTTGTTGTTGTAATAATGACAATTACAACAATACTGAATGAACACTTATTTTAACTTAATATAATACATCAATAAAATCAATTTAGCCTCAAATAAATAATGAAACATGTTCAATTTGGTTTAAATAATGCAAAAACTAAGTGTTGGAGAAGAAAGTAAAAGTGCAATATGTGCCATGTAAGAAAGCTAACGTTTAAGTTCCTTGCTCAGAACATGAGAACATACAGTGCCTTGCGAAAGTATTCGGCCCCCTTGAACTTTGCGACCTTTTGCCACATTTCAGGCTTCAAACATAAAGATATAAAACTGTATTTTTTTGTGAAGAATCAACAACAAGTGGGACACAATCATGAAGTGGAATGACATTTATTGGATATTTCAAACTTTTTTAACAAATCAAAAACTGAAAAATTGGGCGTGCAAAATTATTCAGCCCCCTTAAGTTAATACTTTGTAGCGCCACCTTTTGCTGCGATTACAGCTGTAAGTCGCTTGGGGTATGTGTCTATCAGTTTTGCACATCGAGAGACTGACATTTTTTCCCATTCCTCCTTGCAAAACAGCTCGAGCTCAGTGAAGTTGGATGGAGAGCATTTGTGAACAGCAGTTTTCAGTTCTTTCCACAGATTCTCGATTGGATTCAGGTCTGGACTTTGACTTGGCCATTCTAACACCTGGATATGTTTATTTTTGAACCATTCCATTGTAGATGTTGCTTTATGTTTTGGATCATTGTCTTGTTGGAAGACAAATCTCCGTCCCAGTCTCAGGTCTTTTGCAGACTCCATCAGGTTTTCTTCCAGAATGGTCCTGTATTTGGCTCCATCCATCTTCCCATCAATTTTAACCATCTTCCCTGTCCCTGCTGAAGAAAAGCAGGCCCAAACCATGATGCTGCCACCACCATGTTTGACAGTGGGGATGGTGTGTTCAGCTGTGTTGCTTTTACGCCAAACATAACGTTTTACGTTGTTGCCAAAAAGTTCAATTTTGGTTTCATCTGACCAGAGCACTTTCTTCCACATGTTTGGTGTGTCTCCCAGGTGGCTTGTGGCAAACTTTAAACGACACTTTTTATGGATATCTTTAAGAAATGGCTTTCTTCTTGCCACTCTTCCATAAAGGCCAGATTTGTGCAATATACGACTGATTGTTGTCCTATGGACAGAGTCTCCCACCTCAGCTGTAGATCTCTGCAGTTCATCCAGAGTGATCATGGGCCTCTTGGCTGCATCTCTGATCAGTCTTCTCCTTGTATGAGCTGAAAGTTTAGAGGGACGGCCAGATCTTGGTAGATTTGCAGTGGTCTGATACTCCTTCCATTTCAATATTATCGCTTGCACAGTGCTCCTTGGGATGTTTAAAGCTTGGGAAATCTTTTTGTATCCAAATCCGGCTTTACACTTCTTCACAACAGTATCTCGGAACTGCCTGGTGTGTTCCTTGTTCTTCATGATGCTCTCTGCGCTTTTAACGGACCTCTGAGACTATCACAGTGCAGGTGCATTTATATGGAGACTTGATTACACACAGGTGGATTGTATTTATCATCATTAGTCATTTAGGTCAACATTGGATCATTCAGAGATCCTCACTGAACTTCTGGAGAGAGTTTGCTGCACTGAAAGTAAAGGGGCTGAATAATTTTGCACGCCCAATTTTTCAGTTTTTGATTTGTTAAAAAAGTTTGAAATATCCAATAAATGTTGTTCCACTTCATGATTGTGTCCCACTTGTTGTTGATTCTTCACAAAAAAATACAGTTTTATATCTTTATGTTTGAAGCCTGAAATGTGGCAAAAGGTCGCAAAGTTCAAGGGGGCCGAATACTTTCGCAAGGCACTGTATGAAAGCTGGTGGTTCCTTTTAACATGAGTCTTCAATATTCCCAGGTAATAAGTTTTAGGTTGTAGTTATTACAGGAATTATCGGACTATTTCCCTCTATACCATTTGTATTTCATTAACTTTAGTATTGCCAGTGTAACAGTATAGCTTCCGTCCCTTTCCTCGCTCCTCCCTGGGCTCGAACCAGGAACACAATGACAACAGCCACCCTCGAAGCAGCGTTCCCCATGCAGAGCAAGGGAAATAACCACTCCAAGGCTCAGAGCGAGTGATGTTTGTAACGCTATTAGCGCGCGCTAACTAGCTAGCCATCTCACTTAAGTTACACCAGCCTCATCTCGGGAGTTGATAGGCTTGAAGTCATAAACAGCGCAATGCTCGACGCACAACGAAGAGCTGCTGGCAAAACTCAAAAAAAGTGCTGTTTGAATGAATGTTTTCGCGCCTGCTTCTGCCTACCACCGCTCAGTTAGATACTTAGATACGTGTATGCTCAGTCAGATTATACGCAACACAGGACACGCTAGATAATATCTAGTAATATCATCAACCATGTATAGTTAACTAGTGATTATGATTGATTGAATGTTTTTATAAGATAAGTTTAATGCTAGCTAGCAACTTATCTTGGCTTGTAACAGGCAGTCTCCTTGTGGAGTGCAACGAGAGAGAGGCAAGTCGTTATAGCGTTGGACGAGTTAACTGTAAGGTTGCAAGATTGCATCCCCCGAGCTGACAAGGTGAAAATCTGTCGTTCTGCCCCTGAACTAGGCGGTTAACCCACCGTTCCTAGGCCGTCATTGAAAATAAGAATATGTTCTTAACTGACTTGCCTAGTTAAATAAAGATTAAATAAAGGTGTAAAACAAAAACACAAAACACACAAAAAAAATAAAAATCGGCCAAATCGGTGCCCAAATCTACCGATTTCCGATTGTTATGAAACTTAAAATTGGCCCTAATTAATTGGCCATTCCGATTAATCGGTCGACCTCTAGACTGTGAGTGGCTTTGATAATTGGATTGAATTCCTCATGTCTTACTCATTTTTAGGAAGAAGTATGGTCCAAATCATATGTTAGGTACTATATTTTTTAAAGATTATATGAATCCTATAAATTAAAATGGTGCAATCAATCAGCATCATTTCTCAGAGATCAAATTATATTTAAACAAAATCATGTTTTTAGGAATGCTAATCTTATCCATTTCTGACAAACTATTTCAGAACAATCTGAGATGGTGGGTGTCGAAACCCTCTTGTGTTTTGAGGTTAAATAAATGTAGGGAGGAAGGGCAATTTCATCTCGTTTCTTAGATGTAGGCCTACTTTATATCTTATTACCCACTTTAGAAATGGAACTATGAAAAAATAAAATTATGGATTAGGTCTACTGCACTTAAGTGGCTTGACTCAACAATTCAGTCCCACTAAAGCCTACATCTTCACAAACAAGACAATTATTTATTTTTCAATGTAGCCCACATCATGTTCTAGATATGAATAAAGTCTCGTTTTACTTTATTAAAAGTCCAATCCTATTATGTTTAGCTTAGGTAGATGATTGAAAGATAATATTTTATATTAAGTACCAATGCTAGGAGCCGGACAACCTATTGCCATTGAACCAGGATTCAATCTCCCTTCAAGAACATATCATCATAAATCTAGAATTAAACTGCTGTGCGTTTGTCAGCACAGCATACGAATGCTCAAGACCAATTCATGGCTATTTGATAGCGAACTTTAGCTAGATAGCTGACAAACTAAATAGCTAGTTAACGTTAGTTGGATAGGTAACGTAGTTATTTCACTAGCACAAAGCTAGTTGAATTGCTTTAGGGAGCTAAATACTCGGCAGTGAATATGATGACATTTGCGTAAAATACGTGTCATGTGAAACTAGCTAGCTAGCTGCATTATTCATTTGTTGACATGACAGAAGTCATTCGTTGGCAAACTAATAGAGCTTAACGTGGTTTACCTCCACCTAATTTGGGAATCCTTCCAATTTTGTTGGTTATTTCTGCTGTCAGGGTTCCAAAGTCCTGTTCATAGGCTTCAAAATCTGAAGACATAGTGAAGTTTGACTGTAAAACAGGTGTCTTCTTGGCTGAAAAGTAGCTGAAGATGAAGCAAAACAACGCTTTCTGCGAAGGCGGGCCGTCACTTCCGTGTTGCGTTACAGAAAATGTTATCCGGTAAGAAAGCAGCAACTGTTAACTAATTCACTGGTTCTTCCAATGAAGTGTCAAAACTTTCTCCATGCGTGGCCAGAAAAAAAAATACGTGTACAGTGAAATGAAAGACATCGCATTAACTACAGTTTATGCATTAGTTACACATTTATTTATAGCTTCATCACATTGAAATAGAATAAACCATATGTTTTTAAGAAGACATCGAACATTTTTACAGAATAAAGTATGTTGCTACAATCTCTACTAATCCCACATTTTGTCTATAATGTATCAAAATGTGATACACAATATATACCTCCCAAAGAGTCCTATTCCAATAAAATACAGCAGAGGGAGCTGCGCGTCTTTAGAAATGTCACTTTCTCCGGTTCAACTTTGAAACGTCATCTCTCTGCGACTTGTTGCTGCAACCAGAGCAAATATGTAAATGTTCCTTTTCAATCCACTTTAATCGTCGAATTAACGATTGTATATAGACGTATGATGTATGATATGTTGTTGTTTTAGGAAACACAGTTTGACTCAAGAGTATATTTCACCGATGTGTCGTTGAATTAGCAAAGTAGAGGGTATCTAGATCAAGCTAGTTGTATGGGCACGTCAGCCAAAAAAAACATACAAATATGTTTTATTGTCACACACCGGATAGGTGCAGGGAAATGTGTTGTTTTTACAGGGTTAACCATAGTAGTATGGCGCCCCTTAGGCAAACCAGGGTTACGTGCCTTGCTCAAGGGCACAGACAGATTTGATTTATTGTCGGTTCAGGAAATTCGAATCAGATTCAGTCTACAACGTAAGTAACGTTAGATCGTTTTTCCCGCCATGTTCCTGAATTATCAGCTGACCGATAAGAAGCAAGACAATGTTATAGCACTGAAATGATCAAGCCAACAGGATATATTTGGATTATAGATATGTAACGTTATGTGCCTTAGAGTATCACAAACATACTGTATATGCAACATATTGCATCACAGACTGGAATTGTAGCTAAAGTCTGAATAGTTTCTACTTGTCCTCTAGCTAGATATAGACAGTCATTCTATTATCAATCTACAGGGCGCCTTCTCCAGTGAGGAGGAAGGAGCATATGGATGACAAGGCAAAAGTGCGAGAGAAGGAGAAAACGGGTGCCACCAAGGAGAAAGCTGAGAAGGACAGGGGAAGGGAGAAGGGACGCAAGCGACGTAGCTCCACTGGGAGCAGCAGGTCAGTATTACTGTACCCTTACCATAGCATCTCTTGTTTTTATCAGACAACTTATATCCTCAGTCACTGCTTTCTGATGCCCCACAGTAAGCCCATCTTTCTGTCTTCACTCGGATCTAAAGTAAGCCCCTCTCCCGGTCTTCACTCAGGTCCAGCTCCAGTAGCAGCTCTGGCTCCAGCTCCGGTTCTTCCAGCGGCTCCAGTTCCTCCTCTGCCTCAAGCCGCTCCGGGTCTTCCAGCTCCCGATCTTCTAGCTCAACCAGCTCCGGGTCGCCCAGCCCCAGTCGCCGCCGCCACGACAACCACCGCCGCTCACGGTCCAAGTATGTGTGTGTAACCGATGTGAAATGGCTAGCTACTTAGCGGTGGTGCGCGCTAATAGCGTTTCAATCGGTGACGTCACTCGCTTTGAGACCTTGAAGTAGGGGTTCCCCTTGCTCTGCAAGGGCCACGGCTTTTGTGGAGCAATGGGTAACGATGCTTCGTGGGAGGCAGTTGTTGATGTGTGCAGAGGGTCCCTGGTTCGAGCCCAGGTAGGGGCGAGGGGACAGATGAAAGTTAAACTGTTACATGTGACCTGTAAAGTGTAAAGCAGTGGTCTCCAATCCCAGCCCTGAGTTAAAGTGTGTGCAGGCTTTTGTTCCACACCAGCACTAAATACTTTCAGTTCACCTAATGGTTTAACATTTAAACCTTCATTAGTTGTTTCAGGTATGTTAGTGCTGGGCTGACAAAAAAGCCTGCATGCTCTGTAACTCTGCTGGACCAGGGTTTGTGATCATTCCTAAAGCTAATCCAAAAACAGGATTAAGGAGATGTGATCTTGGAAGTGACATCTTTTTTGAGTGAAGGAATAGAGTAAGACCTCTTCTGTTTGTTCTCTAGATCCAAGTCATCAGTGAAAAAGGATGACAAGGAGAGGCGTAAGAGGAGCCCCAGCCCCCGACCAACCAAGGTGTACCTGGGCCGCCTCACCAGAAACGTTGTCAAGGTGAGTCAAAATGACTCACCCAGTCTCCAAGTGTACATGAATACAGTGTATGTGCACATCAATGGGATTCCATATAGCCTATTTGAATGCATTTTTTGTGTCAAGCTGCAGACCGCATGTTGAAGGCATTGGAGGTTTGTTGAAGTAGGGAGCAATATCTTGGGGGTGGGTTTTGACTAAAGTCTCTGCTCTTTTCAGGAACACATCCAGGAGATCTTCAGCTCCTATGGCAAAATCAAGATGATTGACATGCCTGTGGACAGGCTCCGCTCACACTTGTCAAAGGGCTACGCCTACGTGGAGTTTGAGAATGCCGATGAGGCCGAGAAGGCTCTTAAACACATGGATGGAGGTTGGTGGAGACCAATGGTTCTGGGTGTACATTAGAGGTCGACCGATTATGATTTTTCAATGCCGATACTGATTATTGGAGGACCAAAAAAAGCCGATACCGATTAATCTGACGTTTTTTACATTTTTATTATTTGTAATGATGACAATTACAACAATACTGAATGAACACTTATTTTAACTTAATATAATACATCAATAAAATCAATTTAGCCTCAAATAAATAATGAAACATGTTCAATTTGGTTTAAATAATGCAAAAACTAAGTGTTGGAGAAGAAAGTAAAAGTGCAATATGTGCCATGTAAGAAAGCTAACGTTTAAGTTCCTTGCTCAGAACATGAGAACATATGAAAGCTGGTGGTTCCTTTTAACATGAGTCTTCAATATTCCCAGGTAACAAGTTTTAGGTTGTAGTTATTATAGGAATTATAGGACTATTTCTCTCTATACCAATTGTATTTCATTAACCTTTGACTATTGGATGTTCTTATAGGCACTTTAGTATTGCCAGTGTAACAGAATAGCCACCATCCCTCTCCTCGCTCCTACCTGGGCTCGAAGCAGTGTTACCCATGCAGAGCAAGGGGAACAACTACTCCAAGTCTCAGAGCGAGTGACGTTTGAAAACGCTATTAGCGCGCACCCCGCTAACTAGCTAGCCATTTCACATCGGTTACACGAGCCTAATCAGCTGTCATAAACAGCTGCTGGCAAATGTACGAAAGTGCTGTTTGAATGAATGCTTATGAGCCTGCTGGTGCCTACCACCGCTCAGTCATACTGCTCTATCAAATCATAGACTTAGTTATAACATAATAACACACAGAAATTACGAACCTCATCTCGAAAACAAGACGTTTATTCTTTCAGTGAAAGAATATCTTTTATAAGATAAGTTTAATTCCAGTAACAGGCAGGCTCCTCGTGCAGTGCAATGAGAGGCAGGTGGTTAGAGCGTTGGACTAGTAAACTGTAAAGTTGCAAGATTGAATCCCAGAGCTGACAAGGTAAACATCTGTCGTTCTGCCCCTGAACAAGGCAGTTAACCCACTGTTCCTAGGTCGTCATTGAAAATAAGAATGTGTTCTTAACTGACTTGCCTTGTTAAATAAAGGTGTTCAAAATAAAAAATAAACTGCCAAATCGGTGTCCAAAAATACAGATTTCCGATTGTTATGAAAACTTGAAATCGGCCCTAATTAATCGGCCATTCCGATTAATCGGTCGTCCTCTAGTGTACATGCAGTTAGCTTCTCTAGTTTGAATACATTGTAAAAGTCAACTACAGCGCTCTACTCTATTGAACTCTCTGTCCATAACCTATCCTCAGAGTTTTTACCTGAATCATACAATTAGAACATCATTTAAAAATGTACCTCTATTGGTCCTCTGTTGTCTGCAGGCCAGATTGACGGACAGGAGATCACAGCCACTGCCGTGCTGGCTCCTAGGGTAATATGCCCGCCCCCTCGCAGGCCCTCCCCCCCTCGCAGGATGCCCCCACCACCCCCGATGTGGCGACGCACCCCTCCACGCCTGAGGAGAAGGTCAGTCTCCTACTGTGTTAATGTCAATGTGTGTGTGGATGTTTGTCAGTCACAATAATGACATGTTTTACAGTACATTTCTGTATTTATTACACAAAGATGTACTTTGTTCCTATTATTTTGGTATGGTAACATCTGTATCCTCTGTTCTGAATCCCTGATTAGAATGAATGGCAGATGACCATGTATCCCCTCAGTTGTAAAGTTAAAGACCTTTGTCATCCCCTTGTTTTCATCCTCCTCTCTCTGTTTCCCAAAGGTCTCGGTCACCACGGAGACGCTCTCCGGTTCGCCGCAGGACTCGTTCGCGCTCACCCGGTCGCAGACGCCACCGCTCACGCTCCAGCTCCAATTCCTCCCGGTAGAGCTGCCTGAAACCTCTCACCTCACAGCTACTCTCCTCCCTCCTATCCTTCTCCCACCTTCCCGTTCTCCACTGTAAAAGTATGGCTGTATCCAAAGTTCTACTTAGCTTCCTTTCCTAGTCCTTCCCTCCATGTTCACTGATCTCAGAGGACATTACAGGTGAAAGCATGACAGCCTTTCTCTTGTCATAGTGTATTGTTATTGGTCTATAAGCATCATGTTGAATGCTAGGCTCAATCTGAGGCAAGAGGAGTGAAGTGAGCCCTGCTCTCAAGCCAGGTTTTTTTTTGTCCTCAACAGCTGAGTTGTGGCTGACACATTGTGATTACAGAATTCTCTTTTTTTGTTTGCACATAGATTTGTGTGTTTAGTTTTAATATGCAACTGTTACAACTCTTTAGTTGAGCCAGCTTGACATGTGCTGCCTGATGTTTTAATAAAGTTGACTTGTTTTCATCAGGCTCAATCACACCATGTTACATTCCATAGTGCCTCGAGTAGTTAGGCACTTTGCTAAACTTGATACAAGCCTCAGAGCATGTTACCTCAATCAGTATGCAGAAGTGTAGGCTGGCTAGACTGAGAGAAGATGTTTTGTGTACCATGTGCATGCACACAAGCGTGAAACAGCACTTCCGGAGGGAACTGTAAAGCCACCTCAAATAACTGTTTTACTGTCAATCTATATCCAACATCAAACCCACACACAAAAAAAGGCATGGTTCATTTACCTAAATATTTATACGAAGCTTGAAACGCCGTCCACAATATTGCATTTTAATTGTATACACATGGAGAGGAAGAGGGGACACTATCTCATGTTTAGTATATCACTGCAGCACTTAAAGGTACAAAAAAATAAAACATGACAACAATGATCTTATCCATCTGTATAGGAAGGGAAGTTCAGGGTCTGGCCTCCTTGTGCCTCCTGGCTGGGTTTGTCCATCAGGTCTTTGAACCATAGCTTTTCCAGAGGTTCTTTGGCCATCAGCTGCCTGAAATAGAAGATTGTTTCACATTGGTGATGAGATCAGTCGTGTTTATATCAAGTCATCTCAATTTTTTTGTAATGCTTTTTATTTTTTTATTTAACTAGGCAAATCAGTTAAGAACAGCAGGTAAGAGCTTTGGGCCAGTAACAGAAAGGTTGCTGGATCAAATCCCCGAGCTGACAAGGTAAAAATCTGTCGTTCTGCCCCTGAACAAGGCAGTTAACCCACTGTTCCTCAGTATGCCGTCAATGTAAATAAGAATTTGTTCTTAACTGACTTGCCAAGTCTAAAGGAACTTTTTTTTTTAAAGAACATATTCTTATTTACAATGACGGCCAAGCCCGGACGACGCTGGGCCAATTGTGCGCCGACCTATGGGACTCCGAGTCACGTCCAGATGTGATACAGCCTGGATAGTCTCCAGCAAAGAGATGCAATGTTGCATTGTATTTCAAACACTAGACAGCTACAGGGAGAGCAAAAGCAGTTGAGCTTTCATTTCACAGAACTCATACACATGTGCTCAAACACCCCTTTCCCTGGCATTTGAAAAGCAGCCAGCTACAGCTGGAAACTACAGAAGTTATGTGAAGCTGTGCAGTTGCTGGGTCGTCACTAAGTTACCACAAAGTCGAAATTGGCTAAATCAAAAAATAAACATATTTTCAGTTTGGTCTTAAGGTTAGGTTTAAAATCCTGATTTTAAGAAGATACATTTTAGATATACAGGGGCGTGGGAAGTGTGTGGCTATATATGATGTTTGTTTATTTGTTTGGGTAACTTTGAGGAAGTGCTTCCATCACTGCATGTCTCCCTCCATACAGTGCCTTTGGAAAGTATTCAGACCCCTCGACTTTTCCCACATTTTGTTACGTTACAGCCTTATTATAAAATTGATTACATCGTTTGTTCCCCTCGTCAATCTACACACAATAGCCCATAATGACAAAGCAAAAACAGGTTTTTATAATTGTTTGCTAATTTATTTTAAAAAAAATGTAAAACTGAAATATCACATTTGCATAAGTATTCAGACTCTTTACTCAGTATTTTGTTGAAGCATCTTTGGCAGCAATTACAGCATCGTGTCTACTTGGGTATGACGCTACTAGCTTGGCACCTGTATTTGGGGAGTTTCTCCCATTCTTCTCTGCAGATCCTCTCAAGCTCTGTCAGGTTGGATGGGGATTGTTGCTGCACAGCTATTTACAGGTCTCTCCAGAGATGTTCGATTGGGTTCAAGTCAGCTCTGGCTGGGCAACTCAAGGACATTCAGAGACTTTTCCCAAAGCCACTCCTGCGTTGTCTTGGTTGCGTGTTTAGGGTTGTTGTCCTGTTGGAATGTGAACCTTTGCCCTAGTGTGAGGTCCTGATTGCTCTGGAGCAGGTTTTCATCAAGGATCTATCTGTATTTGCTCCGTTCATCTTTCCCTTGATCCTGACTAGTCTCCCAGTCCCTGCCACTGAAAGACATCTCCACAGCATGATGCCACCATCATACTTCACCGTGGGGATGGTGCCAGGTTTCCTCCAGACGTGACGCTTGGCATTCAGGCCAAAGAATTCAATCTTGATTTCTTCAGAGTGGCTTCCCTCAGGCCACTCTACCATAAAGGCCTGATTGGTGGAGTTCTGCAGAGACGGTTGTCCTTCTGGAAGGTTCTCCCATCTCCACAGTGGAACTCTGGAGCTCTGTCAGTGTGACCATCAGGTTCTTGGTCAAGGCCCTTCTCTAGGAAAATACTTCTTCCATTTAAGAATTATGGAGGCCACTGTGTTCTTGGGGACCTTCAATGCTGCAGATGTGTTAGTACCCTTCTCCAGATCTGTGCCTCGACACAATCCTGTCTCTGATCTCTACAGACAATTCCTTCAACCTCATGGCTTGGTTTTTGCTGTGGGACCTTATATAGACAGGTGTGTGCCTTTCCAAATCATGTCCAATCAATTAAATTTACTACAGGTAGACTCCAATCAGGTTGTAGAAACATAATAGATAATCAATGGAAACAGGATGCAGCTGAGCTCAATTTCGAGTCTCATAGCAAAGAGTCTGAATACTTATGTAAATAAGGAAATTTGCAAAAATGTTTTTTTTTTTTTACTCTTTGCTTTGTCATTTTGGGGTATTGTGTGTAGATTGATGAGGAAAATTTTTCATTTAATTCATTTTAGAATAAAGCTGTAATGTAGAAAAAGGGAAGGGTCTGAATAATTTCCAAATGCACTGTATATATAGACAAGCTGGATGTAATGAAATTATACTAAAATAGCTTAGCACACAACTTGGGATTTGTAGGTGTCTGTAAAACAAGAGATTCTGAAGATTAAACTGAAATTTCAAGCTAGCAAAACTTCTCAAAGTAAATAAGGTGTCTTTTTTGTATATAATATATTTGCATAAAATTCTAAAAATCTGTTTTCACTTTGTCAGTATGGGGTATTCTGTGTAGATTGTTTAGGATTTTTTGTTTATTTAATCCATTTTACAATAAGGCTGTGCTGTAACAAAATGTGGAAAAAGTCAAGGGGGATGGAATACTTTCCGAAGGCACCGTAGGTGGGGTTTAGCCATAATTATGACTATGGCAACTAGTGACGATCCAGTTGCTGCGCACGTCACGAAGCTATTGCTGGCTAAATATACATTTTGAATGTATAATTCAACTTCCGTATGTTTGTACAATTTGAAGTTATTCAAATAATAATTACAAATACATTTTTTAAAAAGCTATTGCTTGAACCAACGAGTCTGTTGCTCAACCACAAGTGGTTTATTTTTCTTACCGAAATTATCCAAATTAAATTATCCTTTGTCGGGAGTACAGGGCCGAAAAAACTTACTTACTGCTGAAGTGCATACTGTAGGGGTCGAGACAAAAAATGAACAAGACCTTCACCAATATGTCATGCAAGCCTGCGGTATATTTGAAGCGCCGCATAGTTCTGACGTAGACAAACGTTCTGAGCTAGACATGAATAATCAACCCATAACATCGATTACGTTTTCGACAATCTGTTAACTTTTAAAGAGACAGAAACAAAGTTTAGACATTCTGTGACAGAAATAAGTAAAAGTACGAGCCAGCTACAGTCTGCTGTCAAATCTTTAACAGTGAAATGGTTTATTTTGTCTAAGGTGCACAATATAGTCCTCATAAAAACGTCTACATGTTGGCTGTCACCGTCAGAAAGAAAAATTACACAGGTAGTCAGAAATTGTTTCATGATCATCATACCACTGGAGGTCTCACTGCAACTGCAGAAGGGATGAGTCTGGGTAAAAGGAGGGGATGACAGACTTGAGATTATGCAGTTAGCAAGACTTCGTAGCCTAATAGAGCTGTAGTCAGGAGAGAGAGACTTGCCAAACCTTCAAATCATCCAAGCTGATCTATCATAGGCTATTAATTATTAGCATTTTTTTAAATTTTGAGTAAAGTACAAGGTCACAATTTGATTGTTGCTTTATCCTAGTTAACGTGCTTTGTATTGAAGTCTTTCGGAATTGGGTGGAGATCAAACGGTGACTATGGCCTCGGAGTCGGAGACGAATAAACGGCTATTGCTAGATGTCCTGACCAGACCTGGAAACGATGCATGTGCGGATTGTGGCAATGCAGGTAGGAAACGAACTGTTAATAAAAGAGGGGCGCCAAAATATTTTACCGGTCCCTGTTCATGTGCTCACGTGTGCGTATGAGCGACGCGCGAGGTCTCATCATCCTAGTAGAGAATGCACCTGCCATTGAATCTTGAATAGCCTATTGTTTTCTGTTACCATTGTCAATGTGACAGCTTGTCAGTCAGTGCTCTCCTTATCTGATGTCTATATTTTATTTAACAGCATTAGGCATAATTCTACTGCACTAAAAACAAAAGGTGTGGAAACAGAAAATAATATGAATTGCTCTCGAGACACACCTTATATTAGACTGGCAGCCAGCGCCAATCGAGGGGCTGGACTATGGACCTTGTAAAGCTGTAGGCTATATGGAGAGCTGCCAAATGTATTGAGACATGCAGACCCGGTAAACAAAAGTCCTATACTTCACTGAGTACCTTCCATCATGTGGTTAAATTGATTACATGTGTGGTGTTTGCTGAGTCATCCCTGTCCTGTTTGTCACCTGTTATTGCCGTTTGGAGTGTTTGTGGTGGCTAGTAGTCATTGTGTGACATCAATATAAATCGCTCTGGATTAGAGCATCTGCTAAATGACTAAAATGTACAATCCTCAGTGTGTCTCTGTGTGTGTCTTCAGTGTTTGGGGTGTGTGTAATGGGTGTTACTCAATCTTGTCTGTCAGCATGCAACAACCTTCTGAGAGTGGTCATTTCAATTTGGCTTTACAGTAACTATTGTCACATCCCTCCCCAGCCCCTCACCACCACTTCTGCATTATAGGACTTCCTCTCTTCTTCCCCTTCTCATCTCACAGTGATAAAAGTGAGCTGGTGGGGAGGTTCCAGGATGGGACTGATGCCCAGTGCTGGAGCTCTGCCCACCCAGGATTTCTTGGTAGTGGCACCATGTCTATAGGTGACATGAGGAATGATCATAAACACATACTTTCACTACTGGCAGTCTGCTGCATTTCTTCATTACGACTTTGTGATGCAGATGTCAAATAACGCATATAGATAGTAAGTCTCACCTCGCAGCATTCACTCCTTTATGACTAATGTGTTTGTGGTGGTGATAAACGTTTCAGTTTCTCAGTTTAGTTTTTTATTATAGTTGAAAATGTGTGATCAGAGAAATATTTGGCAACCACAGATCAAAAATAAGTGTTTTGTTCAATGAAGAAGTAGTGTATTTAATTGGAAAAGGGCTTACCAAGAAAAACTTCCAAAATGACTAATTTGAGGTAGAAATAAGTTGGAACACAAAAGCAGAAATTGATTTCCTTTAGCTCACTTTAATCCATATAGTGTATTCCACTGTTTAATGCAGGCTAATTTGCACCAGTGATGTTTCACTGCCAAATGATTAGTCATCTGTTCCCACACATTGATGTCACACAGTATTATGCCAATGTTCAGAATGTCTCCGCTGCGTGAAATAGTGATATAAAGCAAGGTCAGATATTTCATCCCCAAGACTAGTAGTTAAACTTACAATTACTAAGTAGAGTAATCTGATCCTAGCTCTGTAGTTAGGGACTACTTCTGCCTCAATGTGTTTCTGAATGTATTGTACACTGAACAAAAATATAAATGCAACATGTAATGTGTTGGTCCCATGTTTCATGAGCTGAAATAAAAGATCCCGAAATTTTCCATACACACAAAAAGCTTATTTCTCTCAAATTTTCTTACGTCCATGTTAGTCAGCATTTATCTTTTGCTAAGATAATCCATTTACCTGACAGGTGTGACATATCAAGAAGCTAATTGAACAGCACGATCATTACACAGGTTCACCTTGTGCTGGGGACAATAAAAGGACATTCTAAAATGTGCAGTTTTGTCATACAACACAACTAATGACAGCTAATGAAACTTTGGGTTTGCACAATCGAAGAATTTCTGCACAAACTGTCAGAAACCGTCTCAGGGAAGCTCATCTGGATCTTGACCTGACTGCAGTTCGGTGTAGTAACCAACTTCAGTGGGCAAATGCTCACCTTTGTTGGCTACTGGCACGTTGGAGAAGTGTGCTCTTCACGGATGAATCCCGCTTTCAACTGTACCAGGCAGATGGCAGACAGAGTGTAAATCCCACTTGGAGTTTTCCAAAGGGCACCTAAAGGACTCGGAGACCATGAGAAACAAGATTCTTTGGTCTGATGAAACCCAGATTTAACTCTTTGGCCTGAATGCCAAGCGTCACGTTTGGAGGAAACCTGGCAATGCCCCTACGGTGAAACATGGTGGTGGCAGCATCATGCTGTGGGGATGTTTTTCAGAGGCAGGAACTGGGAGACTAGTCAGGATCAAGGGAAAGATTAATGGAGCAAAGTACAGAGCTATTCTTGATGAAAACCTGCTCCAGAGCACTCAGACTGGGGTGAAGGTTCACCTTCCAACAGAACAAATAAGAACAACTGCCCTAAGCACACAGCCAGAAAAACATAGGCGTGGCTTTGGGACAAGTCTCAATGTCCTTGAGTTGCCCAGCCAGAGCCCGGGCTTGAACCTGATTGAACATCTCTGGAGAGACCTGAAAATGTCCGTGCAGTGACGCTCCCCATCCAACCTGACAGAGCTTGAGAGGTTCTGCAGAGAAGAATGGGAGAAACTCCCCAAATACAGGTGTGCCAAGCTTGTAGGGTCATAACCACGAAGACTCGAGGCTGTAATCGCTGCCAAAGGTGCTTCAACAAAGTAATGAGTAAAGGGTCTGAATACTTATGTAAATGTGATATTTCAGTTTCATTTTTTTTTTATAAGTTTGAAAAACATTTAAAAAATCTGTTTTTGGAGGGGTTCACGTGATCCTTAAACGAGATGGCCGCATGAACTAAGAGCTCCGCACAAGTCGTTTCCAATTCTTCATCGTACCTCCACTTCAAGTTAAACTCATTAGCTTAGTCAAAAAGTCATGGCGGCTACAAAAGGCGACATTACAGGTAACATTTTTACCCAGACTCGAGCAATAGCCATGAAAAAGCCTCCAAGAAACAGCTAGCTTCAGAAAAAGCTAGCACCCTTAGTCAGGAGCAAGAGGACCCGTCCCCTCCCGAGGCCCAACAACCTCCAACCTCGCACTCTGTTGAAGACATCCTTTCTGAGCTGAGATCCCAACGTACAGAACTCAACATCAAATTAGATGGCATTAACTCTCAGCTCAGTGCGATAGGGGGCAAGGTGACAACCCTGAAAAATTCTTTGCCTGACATCAACAACAAGATGTCCAGGCGCCCCGCGTTTATGGTTAAGGCAGAGGGGCAAATCCTATCCATGGAAAACTCACTGGCAGACTCCATGGAAACAACAGCATCTGCTAAAAAGAAAATTGAGAATCTGGAAGAGAAAACAGAGGACCTGGAAAATAGGAGGCAAAGGAATAATTGTGTTCTATTAAATCTGGCAAAAAAAGAAGTGGGAAACATCCCACTGCTCCGCTACCTGCAAGACAAACTTCCCGAGTGGCTCCACCTGTCCACCACAGGCCCATAGAACTCAAGAGAGAGCTCACCGAGCACTGAGGCCCACATCAGCAGCCAGACAACCACCACGCGCAATCACCATACATTTCCTGGGATTCACCGACAAGGAACGAGTCATACAGGCGCCGAAAATCAACACCATCACAGTGGTTAACGCTAAACTCACCTTATACCAGGACCTGTCTTCTGGAATACGCCGAAAGTGCCGAGGTTTGATGAGGTGAAGAAATACTCCATTGATCGAGGCATCTTTAGGGGATTCAAATACCCAAACGAGCTCAGGATTCTTCACCAAGGTGTCCTGCGACACATCAAAACTCCCGAAAGAGGCAAAACGTTTTTTGAAGGACAATCCTGGCCACTGAGAAATGGACCAATGATTAAAAGCGATTACTGTTACTACTAATGGAGGTAAGACAACATATGGCCGCCATCCAATGACCCACCATTTTCTTTTAGCTGAGAGAGGGATAGGCCTATAGCCTAACCTAGGCCTACTAACGTTTTAGTCTACTTTTATTTCCCCTTTTTTAAATTATTTGTAGTAATCATTTTCACATAGGCCTCCACCATTTATAGCCTGTCGATTACGACATTTACAGACCTAACGAGAGGCTCAATGTGTCAATGTTATGCCTATGGCCTTATCCTGTTGATATTACGTTTTAATAAAAACAAACAACTTATCCTCCCTCTTAAGGATCTGCTCCATCGTTTCTGTTTTATTTGGACCAAATGATTTGCCCTATGACCTTTGGAGGAGATATTTGTAGGCTGGGCTATTGATTTAATTTTCTACCAATTTTTTTTTTCTGTGGTCTGGACATGGGGCTACGTTGTCACTTACTTAATGCGGGGAAGAGAGGATGAGGCATTTTTTGGGGAGGGGACATTGTGCGTTGCTAACTGTTCCCGTTTATCGGGAACACAGAATTGAGACTGAGCGTGGGGTTAATCGATCCAACGGGATACGTCGAGTTGTTTTGGAACTGGGCTGGGGTGTTCAGAGATTTGTTATTTTATGTACACCATTTATTTTAATTTGATGTGATTGTAGCTGTAACTATTATCCACCTATTCCCAGACATAGAACTGTCATGGTCTAGGTCATGCGACAAAACTGAAGAAATATACTATGTGCTCTTAAAAAGGAAAGAGCAGACATTGCACTATTACAAGAGGCACACCTCTGTGATGCCAAACATGCTAAACTTCTCAGACCTTGGGTGGGACAGGTATTTTCTCGTCTTTCAAATCAAACAGTAGAGGCACAGACATACTTATCCATAAGCATGTTCTGTTCATAATTGACAAAAACATATCTGATCCGGAGGGGAGATTTATTCTGATAACTGGATCACTGTATGGGCAACCAATTACTATCTTAAATATATACGCATACGCCTGCTTTCATGTCGAAAATGATAACCCTGTTCAATAAGCATTGTGTTTCCTTTGGAGTCCTGCCTGGAGATTTTAATTGTACCCTGAACCCAACCCTGGACAAATCATCTCAAGTCCCCACCACTAACCCTAGATCTGCAAAGATGTTGAACTCTCTTACTAAAGAGATGGGACTGATAGATACCTGGAGAGAGACTAATAGTTCATCTATGGACCATACATACTACTCTAATGTCCATAACACCTACTCCCGTATAGATTACATTTTTATCCCAAAGGTTTTTTCCTCAATTCTGCCACGTGTACAATCGGACCCATAACGCTTTCAGATCACGCCTTTGTCCACCTCCACTTTGACCTCTTTAATAAACAGAAATACCATGAGTATAGCAATAGGCCTAGTAGATTGCTTGCTTACCAATAAAAAAAAAAGAGCAGTCAGAGTGAACAATCATGGCCATCCAAACAGCAGATGACGAGGTCACATATGATTCAAATAAGATCAATTTAACTTTTCAGGATTTTTACAGCAAACTATATACTTCTGAGAGAAAACATACGGAGGCAGAACTCCTTTCCTTCCTAGAGGGAATCTCGCTACCTAAACTATCAGAGACCGACCAAGAAGATCTCAACTCCCCCTTCACTCCTGAGGAGGTCCTGGAGGAAATTATCTCCATGCCACCTAACAAGTCACCAGGCCCAGATGGATGCCCCAGAGAGTTTTACAAAGCTTTTTGGCCCCAGCTCAGCCCTATTTTCATGCCAATGCTGGATGATTTTTGCAAAAACTGAGCTCTCCCAGTCTCTATGTACACAGCCCGCATTACAGTGTTGCTCAAAAAAGACAAGGACCCTCTATCCTGCTCGCCTTTCCGGCCCATAAGCTTGTTGGATTTCGACTACAAAATAATTACCAAATTGCTCGCCAAAAGACTAAATACTCTTCTTCCAAAAATAATGAAAGAGGACCAAACTGGATTTATTAGAGACAGGTACTCTTCTGATAACATTCGCCGTCTTTTTGATATTATAGATCAAGTAAACGCACAGAAGACCCCTGTCCTGCTGGCTTCACTGGATGCTGAGAAGGTGTTCGACAGGATGGAGTGGAGCTTTCTGTTCTCAGTCTTAGAAAAGTTCAATATGGGCCCAAACTTTATTAAATTGATGAAGTCCCTATACTGTCATCCAAATGCCATGGTGACTACTAATGCTTTGAATTCTGACTGATTCCCTTTGGGAAGTGGCACAAGACAAGAATACTCGCTGTCCCCCCTGCTCTACTTGTTGGGGGCGGAGCCTCTGGCAGAGTTGATAAGGAGCAATCCAAGTTTTATGGGTGTTTCTGCAGGCGGCCTGCAGCACATAATTTCACTCTACGCGGATGATATCTTGCTCGGCATATCCAACCCTGAGAAACCCCTCCCATTTTAGACACAATTGCTCAGTACGGCAAGTATTCAGGATATAAGATGCATTTGAACAAATCCACTGTTTGCTCTCTCAATCTTACACTCAACAGCTCTATGAAGACACTCTGTCCGTTCGAATGGAAGATACAGGGGTTTCAATACATTGGGATCTTTGTAACACCAGATCTGGATTGCCTTTTCAAGCAAAGTTATCTTCAACTCCTGGATCGAATCAAGAACGCTCTCCAAACCTGGATCTTCCTCCCAATTAGCTTAGTCGGAATCAATGTCATCCGTATGAACATCCTCCCTAGACTGAACTATTTATTTCAGGTGCTCCCATGCTATGTCCAAGTTTCCTTTTTCTAAACAACTAACCAAAGCATCACCAAATGGGGCAATAAAGAACTGAGGATCAAGTTCTCCACTCTATCGAAACCTGAATCTAAGGGTGGTCTTGCCCAAATCCGCAACATGCTTACATGGATCACAAACAGACAAGACTCAATGTGGATTCAGATAGAAGCCCAATCCTCTGGTTTATTGCCCCTAAGCTCAATTATATTAATGAATAACTTTAGTGAAGTGGGCAATATAGCCCAAAAAAACAGTGATTTACAGCACCCTTCTAGCATAGAGGGACTGTAGTAAGAAATACCTTGGCATTTCCTCCCAAATATGTTCTCACTCGCCTATAGTATGCAACCCAGACTTGCCAAAAGCCCTGAGGGATGCCAACTTTAATCTTTGTCATTCTCTAGGGTTCAGGACCTTTTCAGACCTGTTTCATCAGAAAACCAACTCTGTGGTGAATTCAATGTGCCAAGATCCGTTTTTGTAAATAATATCTTCAAATTAGACACATCATTTCCTCATTTACTTCCAAGGGGAGGTTTAGAGCTCAGCTGAATGAAGTTGAGACCCTTCTTGTCACAGCACAATCCATCAAAGGCAAAATCTCATATCTATAGACTCCTTTCTGAGAAAGGAGGCTCCTCCTTTACTCCTTTGAAAATAATCTCTGAAAAGGACCTTTGTCTGACTATCAGTGATGAGTTATGGGTGGATGTTTGCGACAGGGTATACTGCTCCTCTACTAATGTAACAAATTAAAGAATCTAATTACAAATTTTGTACAAATTTTATTACACCCCAGTGAGACTCCATAGAATGAATACGGACATTTCTCCTGACTGTAAAATATGTACCTCTGAAAGGGGAACCTATATGCATGTATTTTAGAGTTGAAGAGAGATTACCAGATTTTGGCAACCTATACATACTGCTGCACAGAAAATACTCAATGTACAGTTTGATATGACCCCGTGTATCTATCTTCTTAATGCCCAGCAGGACTTTGTTCTTTATCCTGACAGAGAAAATGTGTTTATTACGATCACATACTTTGCTAAGAAATGTATTCTTCTATTGTGGGCTTCTAATACTTCTCCTACATTTAAAATGTGGATTGAACAGATAGTTGACTTTATTCCTCTTGAAAAGCTGACTTATGACCTCCACAAGAGACACAAGAGCCCAAGTTTGATAGACTCTGGTCTCCACTACTCAACTATATTTCAAATTGGATAGAGTGAATGGGGTGATTAGGGAAGTAAGCAGATACATGTTGTGTAAAAAACGAATTATTTGCTCGTCGTCTCAGCTAAGGCTGGAAATAGCTAATAGGAACGCTAATAGTGCTGCAGCGAGTTTGTTTGTTTTGTTTTGTATTTGATTTGATTATTTATGTCTGCCACGCGTGAAAGTGGAATGTGTTTTTGTCGGTTGATTGAAAACAAGAAACGTAATAAATCTTTAAATTGTAAAAAATATATCTGGTTTTGCTTTGTCATTATGGGGTGTTGTGTGTAGATTGATGAGAAGAAACCACAACAATTTACGCAATGTTAGAATAAGGATGTAACGTAACAAAATGTGGAAAAAGTCAAGGGGTCCGAGTACTTTCCAAATGCACTGTAGAAGCAGTGGTCCACTGAATGTCTTACATCTTCACCAGGTTGGTGGAACATTCATTTCATGTTTGCCTCTTATTGCAACTGCATGTTCCCTGACGCGGTGTAGTACTCCGAGGAGCGAAGGCCCCAAGGTGTTTCCTGGCAGTAGCAGGCTGTTAAGGGATTGACCTTGGTAGGACAAGGAACAGTTAAAGACAAGGCGGCCATTCTTGTTGTGGGTAACCATATGGTGAGGTGCTTCTCACGATTGGCTTTTGCCGCCTCTGGTGTCATTGTGGCCACATATCCAGCTTACGCGAGTTTGCTAATTCCATTAGGGTGTGACACAGCTCTGTCTGGGTCCTTTGCTAGGTGAGACTCTGTGGCACAAAGGCGGGGTATGACAACTTCTTGGGAGACATTCAATGGTAGTGAAGTGTTGATTCTAAGGAGAGGAGTGGTGTAGTGGTCAACTCTGTCCACATTGACATCAGTCTGTGGCAGTTTCCAGTTGTTCAATGGCTTGGTGGTCTTGCTTGGACCATGTTGCTACCTTCTCACTCTTCTGAAGGGCCACATTGAGTTGCCAAAGCCTCTCTAAAAGAGTATCTCGGTAGTTAGGGAACTGAGGGATGTAAAGAGGCACTGGGCAGTATTGTGACTAGAGAGAGTCTCGATGTCTTTGGCTGGAGATACTCCAGAAGGGCCTAGTCTTACTGGGATGATTGGGGCAATGAGGTGAGTGGGGTCGTCACCGATGAGTACTGTAGCAAGGGGGAGGCATGAGTGATAGGAGTTGAAGGTAGTCCTCAATGGTGTTGGTACCTTCTCTGGAGGGATGCGGTCAGTTGGTTATTTTTGGCAAGGGCAAGCCGGTCTGCTGGGAAGGTATCGCTTATTTGGAAAGACTGTCCTGGATGTGAGGCCGAGGTTAGCTCGAACGATACCGTGGAGCCCTGAAAGCTTTCGACCTCTTGTATCACGCTCTGCAGTGTTAGTTCTTTAGCCTCACCCTTTAGCTGGAGATGGCAGGCAGCTGGTTGTAGGAGAATGGTTCTCTCAGATCAATCATCGAGGATTGCATAGGTGTCAAGGGATCTTTCTTTGTTGTGGAGGGTTACCTTGACTAGTTTAAGGATAACTCTGTAACAGGGGAGTTGACCAGGCAGGTTTTGTTACTTGGATGCTGGTTGACCTCGCATAGAATTTGTAGGTGTTTGGTAGTTGTATTGGAGGCACCATACTTTGCAGATAGGTCGGGGGCACTACAGGCTGAGGATCGGCGAGAGGAAGCTGGGCTGGAGCCTGTTTGTGAGCCTTGGCTGGAGTCTATGGAGGAGGCTGGAGAGGAGCTTGCTGAGGATGCTGGAGTGGAGCCTGTGGGGGCTGGAATGGAGCCTGTGGAGGCTGGAGTAGAGCCTGAGGCTGGAATAGAGCTTTCTGAGGAGGCTGGAGTAGAGCCTGTGGAGGCTGGAGTAGAGCCAGGGTGCGTTGTAGTGCCCCATCGTCTTCGGGCCTCTGTTTGCCGTCTGGGGATTTGGAGATGGCTCCTGGGCCTCCTTCAGCTTGGCTGATGTACTCAACCTCATATTCTTGGAGGTGAGCAGGCTGTTGGACCATGCGTCCAGAGCGCAGTGGTGTGGAAATGCCAGGAATAGGATTGTCAGGTTGTTCTTCTTTCATGGCCGCAATTGAATCCGACTCGAAGGACCATAAAGAAAAGGACTAGCCTAGGGTGGACTGTAAGTTAGGTTCAATGTTGCTGCCACTATGGGGCATCGGTCAACATGTAATGAGATGGAGAGGATGGAACGGACGGACGGACGGGGAGGGGGGATTCTGTTGGCTTGTAAGGCCGGTTGGTAGGGTTAGGAAGGATGTGGTGGTCTAGGAGCAGATACAAAAAATACCTATCAGGGGCAAATCAACATAAAAGTGCATAAATGAAGAAGTAGGTCTGGGAGAATAAACAGGAAAGAAATGGGCATAACGGTCAAATGTAATAAAATTAGTTCATCTGCAGGGGAGTGGTCTTCAATACAATTCCATCCATTATTATGAGCCGTTCTCCCTTCACCAGCCTCCTCTGGTGCATACACGCACACAGGGGGAATCCAAAGTGTGTTAACGGTGGTGATTTCCACCTCACCGATATTAACAGTCATGTCATGTGGATGACCATTTCCATTGAGGGAAATCCCAGTGACAAAAGCCAATGTGTTCCGTGTTGTTGATCAGTCAGGGCAATCTCCTGGGTGGTGTCTCTGCTCTGCTCTCTGATTCACATACCTAGTGTTAGCTAACCATAAACAAAAATGCATTTCTTAAAATCAAGACACAAGTATATATTTTTAAACCTGCATATGTATTTCAAAGAAATTCATGTTAGCAGGCAATATTAACTAGGGATATTGTGTCACTTCTCTTGCCTACATTGCAAGCAGAGTCAGGGTATATGCAGCAGTTTGAGCCGCCTGGCTCGTTGCGAACTGTGCGAAGACTATTTCTTCCTAACAAAGACCGTAATTAATTTTCCAGAATTTGATATAATTATGACATAATATTGAAGGTTGTGCAATGTAACAGTAATATTTAAACTTAGGGTTGCCACCCATTCAATAAAATACGGAACGTTTCCGTATTTCACTGAAATAATAAATGTTTTGTTTTCGAAATGATAGTTTCTGGATTTTACCATACTAATGACCAAAGGCTCTTATTTCTGTGTGTTTATTATATTATAATTAAGTATATGATTTGATATTTGATAGAGTAGTCTGACTGAGCGGTGGTAGGCAGCAGCAGGCTCGTAAGCATTCATTCAAACAACACTTTACTGCGTTTGCCAGCAGCTCATAGCAATGCTCGAAGCACAGCGCTGTTTATGACTTTAAGCCGGTCAACTCCCGAGATTAGGCTGGCAATACTATAGTGCCTACAAAAACATCCAATAGTCAAAGGTATATGAAATACAAATGGTATAGAGAGAAATAGTCCTATAATTCCTATAATAACTACAACCTAAAACTTCTTAACTGGGAATATCACCAGGTTTCATAATTTCTCATGTTCTGAGCAAGGAACTTAAATGTTAGCTTTTTTACATGGCACATATTGCACTTTTACTCCCTTCTCCAACACTGTGTTTTTGCATTATTTAAACCACATATAACATGTTTCATTATTTATTTGAGACCAAATAGTTTTTATTTATGTATTATATTAAGTTAAAATAAAAGTGTTCATTGTTCATTCAGTATTGTTGTAATTGTCATTATTACAAATATATATATATATATATATATATATATATATATATATATATATATATATATATAAATCAGCCGATTTAATCGGTATCGGCTTTTTTTGGTCCTCCAATAATAGGTATCGGTATCGGCGTTGAAAAATCATGATCGGTCACCCTCTAATCTTAATGCTGTGTCCAAAAAATTCCCAAGTGCATGTTCATATTCATGTTTGTGGCTGATACAATGCAGTCTATTCCTTCCATAGCAAAGTGCTCTCTGCAGAGTTCATGTTTTTGTCTGCCAGATCTCTGTAGTGGCTGTGTGGGTGTGTGTTTGTGTGTGTGCGTGGTATCGTGCGTGCACGTGGGTGCATGCGTGTAATAGACTAGCAATGGCCTGGTGTTCTAATGAACAGTGCTTTAATACTGTCTGTGGATTTTTATCAGTGAATATCTCAGCCTGTTTCCTGTAAGCCTAAATATTATTTCCCCTTTGTCCACACACACACACACACACACGCGGTATCTGTTTCTCTTTCTCTCTCTACGCAGCACGTGTCCTTTACTCCTTCAGTTATATTGGCCTCTTTACTTTGCACCTAATACCTTTCAGAAGTGCGTGCGTCAGCACTTTTAATATTTATAGTTTGAACATTGAGCTCATATCCCTTCTGTTGCACCGCGTTTATGACCCTGTATCTTCCCTTCTGTTCCTTCCCCCTCTCCCTCCATATCGCTGTATCCCCCCTGCTCTCTCCCCCCTTCTCCATTCCGCCTCTCCGTCCCCACTGTCCCCTCCCGCTTCCCCGTCTCTCTCCTCAGAGCCAGACTGGGCGTCGGTGACTTTGGGTGTGTTTGTGTGCCAGGGCTGCTCTCTCCTCCACAGAGGCATCCCCCACATCAGCAGGGTCAAGTCCGTCCAGCAGGAGTCATGGGAGGCCTCAGAGGTGGAGGTCAGTAACCCTACTGTACCAGAGGGGGAAGCATGAATGAATGTATATATTATATTGCATCACATTGGTCCTAATTACAGTTGTCACCTATTGCCAATTACAACCTGATTTGAGATCAGATCTTGCCATCCAGCTTCTTAAGTCTGCCCATTTTAGGCCAAACAACAACAAAAAACGGACCATCAGTCAGTTCCAGTAGTGTGTCTCGCACATTGCCTTCTTTAGACTGGAAAGACTAATTCCCACAGGGACTTGTTCATCATTTCTAAATGCAATAATAATGTCAACTCCAAGAGACCACCACGGATGAGATTTGGGGAGTGAAAGCCTTGAGGGAGAGTCATAGACTCGGCATAGCACTACCCGGTGGTTAGAAGGGATAGAGGATTCTCAGACTAAAGTTACAATAAGACGTGTTGATTGGAGTTGCTGATAATTCCCTGAGGGAAACATAAAGACCGAAAACAAGATGCTTGGACTGCAATTTAGTACTACTCTTAGTTTCCTTCCCGTAAATATCAGTCTTAAAAATGCCCCTTATGTGTTGTCAATACATTAATGGATTTGTTCCGTCTATCGTCAGCTAATGGCTGCCATGGGTAACGAAGCAGCCAAAGCTAAGTACGAACAGAAGGTTCCAGCATTCTACTACAGACCCAAACACACAGACTGCAAGTAAGTCACACACGTCACTGAGTTATAATGAGCTAATAACATTGTTCGGTCCGTTGGTATGTACAGTTGAAGTCGGAAGTTTACATACACCTTAGCCAAATACATTTAAACTCAGTTTTTCACAATTCCTGACATTTAATCCTAGTAAAATTCACTGTCTTAGGTCAGTTAGGATCACTACTTTATTTTAAGAATGTGAAATGTCAGAATAATTGTAGAGAGAATTATTTATTTGAGCTTTTATTTCTTTCATCACATTCCCAGTGTTTCAGAAGTTTACATACAGTCAATTAGTATTTGGTAGCATTGCCTTTAAATGGTTTATCTTGGGTCAAACGTTTCGGGTAGCCTTCCACAAGCTTCCCACAATAAGTTGGGTGACTCTTGGCCCATTCCTCCTGACAGAGCTGGTGTAACTGAGTCAGGTTTGTAGGCCTCCTTACTCGCACACGCTTTTTCAGTTCTGTCCACAACTTTTCTATAGGATTGAGGTCAGGGCTTTGTGATAGCCACTCCAATACCTTGACTTTGTTGTCCTTAAGCCATTTTGCCACAACTTTGGAAGTATGCTTGGGGTCATTGTCCATTTGGAAGACCCATTTGCGACCAAGCTTTAACTTCCTGACTGAGATGTTGCTTCAATATATCCACATAATTTTCCATCCTCATGATGCCATCTATTTTGTGACGTGCACCAGTCTCTCCTGCAGCAAAGCAGCCCCACAACATGATGCTTGATGTAACTGCATGATGCCCGTGTTTCACGGTTGGGACGGTGTTCTTCGGCTTGCAAGCCTCCCCCTTTTTCCTCCAAACATAACGAAGGTCATTATGGCCAAACAGATCTATTTTTGTTTCATTAGACCAGAGTACATTTCTCCAAAAAGTACGATCTTCGTCCCCATGTGCAGTTACAAACCATAGTCTGGCTTTTTATGGCAGTTTTGGAGCAGTGGCTTCTTCCTTGCTGTGCTTCCTTTCAGGTTATGTCGATATAGGACTCATTTTACTGTGGATATAGATACTTTTGTACCGGTTTCCTCCAGCATCTTCACAAGGTCCTTTGCTGTTGTTCTGGGATTGATTTGCACCTTTCGCACCAAAGTATGTTCATCTCTAGGAGACAGAACGTGTCTGCTTCCTGAGCGGTCTGACTGTTGCTTGGTCCCATGGTGTTTATACTTGCGTACTATTGTTTGTACATATGCACGGTACCTTCAGACTTTTGGAAATTAATGAAAAGGATGAACCAGACTTGTAGAGGTCTACAATGTTTTTTCTGAGGTCTTGGCTGATTTCTTTAGATTTTCCCATGATGTCAAGCAAAGAGGCACTGAATTTGAAGGTAGGCCTTGAAATACATCCACAGGTACACCTCATATTGACTCAAATGATGTCAATTAGCCTATCAGAAGCTTCTAAAGCCATGACATAATTTTCTGGAATTTTCCAAGCTGTTTAAAGGCACAGTCAACTTAGTGTATGTACACTTCTGACCCACTGGAATTGTGATACAGTGAATTGTAAGTGACGCAATCAGTCTGTAAACAATTGTTGGAAAAATTACTTGTGTCATGTACAAGTAGATGTCCTAACTGACTTGCCAAAACTATAGTTTGTTGATAAGAAATTTGAAAAAGGAGTGGCTAAAAAACAAGTTTTAATTACTCCAAACTAAGTGTATGTAAACTTCCGACTTCATATGAGGCTAAAGTGACCCCAACCCTCAATTCCAAGTCATTTGAAATTCCAATATTCCGTTTTTTTTATACTAAATCCATAAATTCCATTAACTGGGAATATATTGAATTACATTTCAAATAAATTACATAAATTAATTGCAATATTGGAATATTCCAATTCATTTGAAATTCCAATATTCCAATATTGCAATTCATTTATGTAATTTATTTGAAATTTAATTCAATATATTCCCAGTTAATGGAATTAATGGATTTAGTATAAAAAAAAACTGAATTTACCTAACATTGGAATTGAGAGGAAGTGAATTATCTCTGAATTCAAAGACCGACTTCAATGGAATTTACAGGGATAGGGAATTTAATTAGAATGTAATTTGTGGAATTAATCCCAACTCTGGTGACTACTTCACTGCAGATTTATGCCTCTTGAAAAACAGTGTGTTGTTTGTGCCATTACTCTTCTCTGTGGGCACTAAACCAACTAGCATATTACATGTGAGAGAGTTGATAGTGAGAGGCAGATTTTTTTGTGTCAATCGAATGGATTACTTTCATCTAGGTAGCCTAGCAGTTTTTTTTTTTTTTTTACCTTTATTTTACTAGGCAAGTCAGTTAAGAACAAATTCTTATTTTCAATGACGGCCTAGGAACAGTGGGTTAACTGCCTGTTCAGGGGCAGAACGACAGATTTTGTACCTTGTCAGCTCGGGGGTTTGAACTTGCAGTCCAATGCTCTAACCACTAGGCTACCCTGCCGCCCCACTTAAGAGCATTGGGCCAGTAACCGATAGGTTGCCGGTTCCAATCCCTGAGCTGACTAGGTGAATATGTCAATGTGCCCTTGAGCAAGGCACGTAACCCTAATTTATCCTGTAAATCGCTCTGGATAAGAGCGTCTGCTAAATGACTAAAATGTATATATTTCTTTGAATACTCTGGTGCTTGTGCTTTCAGAAAAGCTGCAAAATACTGTCTGACCATACTGACATGATTATAAGTGACAGGAAAGAAAGATAGGAACATCTGAAAGAGGTGTTTTTATACTGTATGTAGGTCTATCAGAGAGAAAGAGGAGATGCTGTTGTTGGCATGGCGATGTTCTCCTCGTCACACACAACTAAAGATAGATCCTCTATCACTCTCATCAATCTTTTTATCCTGGAGTAAAGGTGTGTGTGTGTGTGTGTGTGTGTGTGTGTGTGTGTGTGTGTGTGTGTGTGTGTGTGTGTGTGTGTGTGTGTGTGTGTGTGTGTGTGTGTGTGTGTGTGTGCGGGTGTATACGGGAAATGGAGGTGAAAGGAAAAGAGAATCTGTCACAGCAAGATTAGTAGAAATGTGGCCAAAGTCCCAAACCCCCAGCTTGTTATCCCGTCACCCTTTCAGCTAACAGCATGGCACCTGTGCTATAGAGAAACCTGAGAGAAGGTGAAACACGTCCATTGCGTCATTGTGTTCCAGGCTACTGCGGGAGCAATGGATCCGAGCCAGGTACGAGAGGAACGAGTTTGAGTTCATCGAGAAACAGGAGCCTTACTCTGCAGGTGAGCTGACATTAGGGCTGTTACGGTGACCATATTACCGCCACACCGGCAGTTACGAGTCATGACGGCAGTCAAATTCACAGTAATTATGCTTCCTCATGTGCTGATGGTGCTGATGGTCATTAGTAGCCTACCAAACTTCATAACTGCCTAGTACTCAGCACTCTATTGTCCCTCTATCAATGCATATGTATTCGAAAATCCAATCAAACACTTAATTAGAGCCCATAAGCTCATGTTGTGCCACATTTCTATAGGCTATGCAATTGTGTGAGAAAACAGTGTTGATGTCCTCTTAAAAATAGGAGGATCCCATCAGCTTTCTATAGGCTAGGCCTACTATATTTATTTCTCTACTTTCCTAGTATTTAGCACATTGCTTATGTTTACAACAGGAGTATAGCCTACCATTATCCAATGGAACATTCACGCTTATAAGGTCATATTTAAGCTAAAAGTTCTGATCTGTTGTGTAAGCCTCGTTTCTAGTGGTTGTATTCATTTGGGATCTATCGCATCCCGCATCTGTCCCAGACTATGTTTGGAATATTTATTTCACGCACAGAATAGAATAGGTCAACTTTTGTCCTATGGGAGATAGTAGATTGACATAGGCAGCCTATGTCAATCTATTATCCCACTTAGTACAAAAGTTGTTAGGCTCGTGCTTTTGCTGTTCGTTCGGCTTGTTGACTGACGAAATGTTAATGTGGAAAGTTCTTCCAATATCTTCAATGTGCGCCTTGGAATTGGATAAGGACACACGTAGTTGCATCCCCGATGTGTCTGTCTTCACTTGTGCCTGTGAGAAAGACCCAATCACGTGAATGGAATTGGCTAATAAGAATTGAGCTATCTGAGAGAGCCATGTGAGGGAGAGGTGCTTCGGAGCACACTGCCAGGAAAAGGGAATTATAATTATTATATTCAGCCCAGGGGCACAATGGCCACTGGCCACAAAAGGCATGGATTTTTTTAGGTGGCATTACAGCCACACAAAGGGGATGCCTCTGGGAAATTCGACACATTATCAAGTGCTTGTCAATTTGTGAATGAGAGACTGATGAAGTGTGTACAGCCTGCGCATGAAACAAAGCAGAGCTCATGCCTTTCATGCAGCCTTAGAACGTATAAAAAATACAAACGTTGGTCTATATGTTTTGATCACAACTAAAGTTGTATAAATAACTCTAAATGAAGCATATAGAAAGAGCTGTTTGTTTGTTAACCGCTCAACACAGAATAGCCGCATGTGCCCACTCCCAAATATCTTGGAGAAAACATCCTTTCTATTTCAGTCAGCTATGTTCAATTGTATTCTTCATACTATACAATGATTTAAAATAATGCCAAGGAATTCTAAGCAAACCTTGTCTGCTAAATGAACTAGTGTAGCCCACAGACATATGGCATAGCCAGATCAGGGCCTAACATAAGGACAAGAAGTATTCTATTCTGTTCTTCTGAAATAGTCTACATTTTCTTCTTATCATGTTTCTTTAGACCTGTCTAAAATACAGACAAATATTTATTGTGATGGTGGACTCTATGGATTTATGAGACTTTTTAAAATGTAGATGTTCCAAAGGTCTGCATCAGTAGCTTGTAGGCTATGCGTGGAAGCCAGGAGATGCTAAATGTTCATTAACGGTCAATTACCATGAGACCAGCAGTTATTTGCTTGACAATCACCGGCTGACAAAATGTCATGACCTCCACAGCCCTAGTTGACACACAAACACACACACACACACACACACACACACACACACACACACACACACACACAGAGAGACACACATACACACACACACAGACAAAGACAAACACACAGACACACACGCAGAGACAAACACATGCACACATACACACACACAAGCTTTGCCTATGCAAAGCTATGGATGCAAAGCTATGGAAAATCTAGCAAACAAATAGTTATTCTCTGTCATGACAGCAAAGCATTGCCTAAACAATTTGCAAATACGAATAAAACCTTGAGTTTAGTGACAAATCCTTTACCACTGCATCATCTAGTCAGAATATTTCAAATCCTCTACCCCTGCATCATCTAGTCAGAATATTTCAAATCCTTTACCCCTGCATCATCTAGTCAGAATATTTCAAATCCTTTACCCCTGCATCATCTAGTCAGAATATTTAAAATCCTCTACCCCTGCATCATCTAGTCAGAATATTTCAAATCCTTTACCCCTGCATCATCTAGTCAGAATATTTCAAATCCTTTACCCCTGCATCATCTAGTCAGAATATTTCAAATCCTTTACCCCTGCATCATCTAGTCAGAATATTTCAAATCCTCTACCCTTGCATTATCTAGTCAGAATATTTCAAATCCTCTACCCCTGCATCATCTAGTCAGAATATTTCAAGTCCTTTACCCCTGCATCATCTAGTCAGAATATTTCAAGTCCTTTACCCCTGCATCATCTAGTCAGAATATTTCAAGTCCTTTACCCCTGCATCATCTAGTCAGAATATTTCAAGTCCTTTCCACAGAAATGCTTTGTTTGGGAACTATGAATTTAAGATATTTTTTGCTACATTTTATTCCATTTTTTACCTTAGTTATTTAATAAATATTTTCTTAACTCTATTTCCTGAACTGCGCTGTTGGTTAAGGGCTTGTAAGTAAGCATTTCACTGTAAGGTCTACCTGTTGTATTCGGCGCATGTGACAAATAAAATCTGATTTGACTTGAGAAAGGATGACTGAGGCATAGGATAAAGTCAGAGTGACTATGTCAGGTCTTGTATTCGTAATTGTGCTTGTTTGTGTTCTTACTTAACGGAGACAGTGTCAGTGAATGAGTCTTGTTTCATTGCGTGAAGGCTATCTTGATCTTGTTGGAGCCAGACTGGATTCCCATTTCATAAAGATGACCTTGTCTGTTTACCATGAGATTCAACTTCCTCTTTATGTGCACACATACACATGCGTCTTGCGCAGCCACACATACACGCACACATGTACACAGAGAGGCACGCACACACACACACACACACACACACACACACACACACACACACACACACACACACAGTTGTATGACTGGCTGTAATACAGATGGATGCATTGGGCAGGAGATTTATATTAGTTTATATCTATTTGCATCACATATATTTGTATCACATATATTTGCATCATCAATGCATTTGCATCAGATGTACCCAGGGCTAAAATCAATAGATCCATAGTTTCTACCCTCTTCAGGGTCCTAGATGTTCTGTTAGTTTCTGTAGAGCAAGGACAGTGGTAGTAAACTAACCTCCCCAGTGGTCGATGGCAGTATTGATTCTGTATGCAGAGAAAGAGAGGGAGGTGGAGGGGGGAGGTTGTTATTGATCGATGAGGTAATGCAAGGTGAATGATTCATGTCAGACTGGGAAAAGAGAGACACCAATCTCTGTCACCAGGGGATGGAGAGATGAGAGGGAGGAGAAAATGGGGCAGAGGCGTGAGGAGAGAATTGGGTGGTATGGAACTTGAGGGGGAAGAGAAGTGGGGGGTATGGAACTTGAGGGGGAGAGATGTGGGGGTTATGGAACTTGAGGGGGAGAGATGTGGGGGGTATGGAACTTGTGGGAGGTATGGAACTTGTGGGAGGTATGGAACTTGTGGGGGGTATGGAACTTGAGGGGGAAGAGAAGTGGGAGGTATGGAACTTAATGGGGGAGAAGTGGGGGGCATGGAACTTAAGGGGGAAGAGAAGTTGGGGGTATGGAACTTGAGGGGGAAGAGAAGTGGGAGGTATGGAACATGAGGGGGAAGAGATGTGGGGGGGTATGGAACTTGAAGGGGAGAGATGTGGGGGGTATGGAACTTGAGGGGGGAGAAGTGGGCGGTATGGAACTTGAGGGGGGAGAAGTGGGGGGTATGGAACTTGAGGGGGAGAGATGTGGGGGGTATAGAACTTAAGGGGGGAGAAGGGGGGGTATGGAACTTGTGGGGGGTGTGGAACTTGAGGGGGAAGAGAAGTGGGAGGTATGGAACTTAATGGGGGAGAAGTGGGGGGTATGGAACTTGAGGGGGAAGAGAAGTGGGAGGTATGGAACATGAGGGGGAAGAGATGTGGGGGGGTATGGAACTTGAGGGGGAGAAATGTGGGAGGTATGGAACTTGAGGGGGGAGAAGTGGGGGGTATGGAACTTGAGGGGGGAGAAGTGGGGGGTATGGAACTTGAGGGGGGAGAGACATGGGGGGAATGGAACTTAAGGGGTGCTGGATGGGAAAAGGAGATTGAAAATATGGGTTATGAGTGTATTTGAGAGAGGAAAAGGAGAGATATATAGAGGAGGATACTTACAGTATAACTGACATTCCACGGAGTGAGAGAGTGGGAGGGAGGTGAATGGAAAATAGAGAAGTAAAGAGCGAACTAGAGGGGGAGGAGGGAGAGAGAAGGAGAGTGAGAGAGATGAAGTGCGTGTGTAGCCTGTAATGAATTACATACAGTGCTCTGTACTGCCACATCATATAATGAAACTACTTCCTGTCTGTAAGAGGGCCAAAAATAGACTGGGAAGAACTTATTGAGAATTATAAACTGGGTGGTTCGAGCCCTGAATGCTGACTGGCTGAAAGCCGTGGTATATCAAACCGTATACCACTGGTATAACAAAACATGTATTTTTACTCTTCTAATTACGTTGGTAACCAGTTAAAATAGCAGTAAAGCACCTTGGGCGTTTGTGGTATATGTCCAATATACCACGATTAAGGGTGTTGCATCGTGACTAAGAACAGCCCTTATATGGTATATTGGCCATATACCACACCCCCTCGGGCCTTGTTGCTTAAATAGAGCACTGTGTCATTAACATGTAAAAGGATGTACTTTACCATCAGGGAGGTTATTTTTTCTCCCTGTCATATTTTCTTTGACTTCCTCTCTCATGCACTCTCTTTCTGCTAAAGCCTCTCTTTTTCTGTCTCTCTTTCACTCTCCCACCATCTGCTTTGGCATTTCTTTATTACACCAGAGAGTTATTTCTCCTTCTTTCTCTCGTGTTCTCTCTCCCACCTCTTCCATATCTCTGTCTTTCTATCTCTCTCTCTTTCACCTCCACTATGTCAGTTTGTCTGAGTTTGTCTGGTGTGTCTCTATCTACCCAGGGTACAGAGAGGGGTTTCTATGGAAACGGGGCCGAGACAACGGTCAGTTCCTCAGTCGGAAATTCATTCTGTCGGAACGAGAGGGGGCGCTCAAGTACTTCAGCAAGCAGGAGGTAAGGCTGGAGTCAACACGAATGCTCTCGCACATGAACACAAGCATGTTGCTGGGAAATGTAATCTCCAGCTAACTTTATGCTACTAGCTTTCAAGTTAACTATCTGAAGTTAACCATCTGAAGTTAACCATCTGAAGTTAACCACCTGAAGTTAACCACCTGAAGTTAACCACCTGAAGTTAACCACCTGAAGTTAACCACCTGAAGTTAACCACCTGAACTTAACCACCTGAACTTAACCACCTGAACTTAACCACCTGAAGTTTACCACCTGAAGTTAACCACCTGAAGTTAACCACCTGAAGTTAACCACCTGAAGTTAACCACCTGAAGTTAACCACCTGAAGTTAGCCACCTGAAGTTAACCATCTGAAGTTAACCATCTGAAGTTAACCATCTGAAGTTAACCATCTGAAGTTAACCACCTGAAATTAACCACCTGAAGTTAACCACCTGAAGTTAACCATCTGAAGTTAACCACCTGAAGTTAACCACCTGAAGTTAACCATCTGAAGTTAACCACCTGAAGTTAACCATCTGAAGTTAACCACCTGAAGTTAACCACCTGAAGTTAACCACCTGAAGTTAACCATCTGAAGTTAACCACCTGAAGTTAACCACCTGAAGTTAACCACCTGAAGTTAACCACCTGAAGTTATCCATCTGAAGTTAACCATCTGAAGTTAACCACCTGAAGTTAACCACCTGAAGTTAACCACCTGAAGTTAACCACCTGAAGTTAACCATCTGAAGTTAACCATCTGAAGTTAACCATCTGAAGTTAACCACCTGAAGTTAACCACCTGAAGTTAACCACCTGAAGTTAACCATCTGAAGTTAACCACCTGAAGTTAACCACCTGAAGTTAACCACCTGAAGTTAACCATCTGAAGTTAACCACCTGAAGTTAACCACCTGAAGTTAACCACCTGAAGTTAACCATCTGAAGTTAACCACCTGAAGTTAACCACCTGAAGTTAACCACCTGAAGTTAACCACCTGAAGTTAACCATCTGAAGTTAACCACCTGAAGTTAACCACCTGAAGTTAACCATCTGAAGTTAACCACCTGAAGTTAACCATCTGAAGTTAACCATCTGAAGTTAACCACCTGAAGTTAACCATCTGAAGTTAACCATCTGAAGTTAACCACCTGAAGTTAACCACCTGAAGTTAACCACCTGAAGTTAACCACCTGAAGTTAACCACCTGAAGTTAACCACCTGAAGTTAACCATCTGAAGTTAACCACCTGAAGTTAACCATCTGAAGTTAACCACCTGAAGTTAACCACCTGAAGTTAACCACCTGACGTTAACCACCTGACGTTAACCACCTGAAGTTAACCACCTGAAGTTAACCATCTGAAGTTAACCATCTGAAGTTAACCACCTGAAGTTAACCACCTGAAGTTAACCACCTGAAGTTAACCACCTGAAGTTAACCACCTGAAGTTAACCACCTGAAGTTAACCATCTGAAGTTAACCATCTGAAGTTAACCACCTGAAGTTAACCACCTGAAGTTAACCATCTGAAGTTAACCATCTGAAGTTAACCATCTGAAGTTAACCATCTGAAGTTAACCATCTGAAGTTAACCATCTGACGTTAACCACCTGAAGTTAACCACCTGAAGTTAACCACCTGAAGTTAACCATCTGAAGTTAACCACCTGAAGTTAACCACCTGAAGTTAACCACCTGAAGTTAACCACCTGAAGTTAACCACCTGAAGTTAACCACCTGAAGTTAACCACCTGAAGTTAACCACCTGAAGTTAACCATCTGAAGTTAACCACCTGAAGTTAACCACCTGAAGTTAACCACCTGAAGTTAACCATCTGAAGTTAACCATCTGAAGTTAACCACCTGAAGTTAACCATCTGAAGTTAACCATCTGAAGTTAACCACCTGAAGTTAACCATCTGAAGTTAACCATCTGAAGTTAACCATCTGAAGTTAACCATCTGAAGTTAACCACCTGAAGTTAACCACCTGAAGTTAACCACCTGAAGTTAACCATCTGAAGTTAACCACCTGAAGTTAACCACCTGAAGTTAACCACCTGAAGTTAACCATCTGAAGTTAACCATCTGAAGTTAACCACCTGAAGTTAACCACCTGAAGTTAACCACCTGAAGTTAACCATCTGAAGTTAACCATCTGAAGTTAACCATCTGAAGTTAACCACCTGAAGTTAACCACCTGAAGTTAACCACCTGAAGTTAACCACCTGAAGTTAACCACCTGAAGTTAACCATCTGAAGTTAACCATCTGAAGTTAACCACCTGAAGTTAACCACCTGAAGTTAACCACCTGAAGTTAACCACCTGAAGTTAAACATGAGTACTTGTATAGCAGGCCATGTACAGTATACAGGTATGTGTCTACAAGGAAACGCAAACAAATGCCTCAAAAGACGTCATGTTTGTGTTTACTGTAAACATACAGTATGTGTTATTCTAACAAGTTATATGTATAATGGCTAAGAAGGGTGGGGTTAGATGCAGAAGACACATTTCGAATGCATTCAGTTGTGCAACTGACTAGGTATCCCCCCCCCCCCCCCCCGTATTTCTGTACTGTATAGTTTGTGTATCTCCCCCAGGCGCGGGACCCCAAGGCGGTGATGAAGATTGAAACTCTCAACGCTACGTTCCAACCGGCTAAGATAGGCAACCCCTACGGCCTGCAGATCACCTACCTTAGAGACAACAGCACCAGGAACATCTTTGTGTACCACAGCGACTCTAAGGTGACACACATGGTTGACTGTGACAAAAGGGACTATGGGCAATATTTATGTAGCCTGGTCCAAGATCTGTTTATGCCGGTATAGCCAATGGTTTGGTGTAAATGCACTGAATTGTTAGAGATATTATGCATGACGAATCAACATTTCAATGGTACACCCAATCTGCTGCTGTTCCTCAAGTCATGGAACGCTGATTTAGTCTGTTCAACTAAATCTGATTGTACTATTTCAGTGTCTAGGTCTCTAATGAAGATGGGCTGTTCTGGATAACTGAGTGAGAGTGGAAATGAAAATGTCTGTTTAATCAGTAGACATCAGTCTTCACTGTGACATGTAGTTTTACTCGTAATCCTGCCGTGTAATCTGAGAACTGTGGAACTGTTTAGACAAATGTGGAGGGAGTTGTTCACACAAAGGGCTGGCTGGCTGGCTTGCTAGCAGGCACATAGGCCATGTTTTTCTCTGAGGGTTTACTGCTTAGCACACCAGATGATCATCTCTCTCAGTCGTGAGTCAGCCTTCTCTGTGGTCGTCACTAGTTACCACAGTCACAAAGTCATAGACCCTGCCTATTTGTACAATTTCTCTTCTCAGATTTTAAACCTGACCCTAACCTTAAACCCAACCCTAACCACACTGCTAACCATATGCCTAACTCTAACCTGAAATGAAAACCAAAAAAACGTTCTTTTTTTGAATTTTTACGATATAGACAATTTTGTGACTTTCATTCTCTGTGGGATGAAAGCCACAGAGCGTACAGCCCCATCTGTTGGTCAACAGACACAATAGCAGGCTTGAACAGAACAGCGATAGTAAAGCTGCCATGTCATGATATTATCATAGCTGGGGGAAGTAGTTTGGGGATGGAGGTGCTGAATTTTTGTTGCAGCAAATACAGGACTAGTAAAAGGCCCAATGCACTACTTTTGTGAAAAAAAATTGTTTAGCAGAATTTGTAACTTGAGTACGTTTTCCAGTTTCGTGAAATACTTTGCAAATGCAAGTTATTTCTATGTGAACTGAAATAGTCTTTTCATTCCTTTTACATTTTAGTAGATGTTTGTGAATACATTTTCCCACTGGTCCTCTGTGGGAATCTAACCCATAACCCTGGTGCTGCAAGTGTTATGCTCTACCAACTGACCCACATGAGTCTCAGTGTACTCAATTACTGTATTGTGTGTAGTTTTTCTTCGTGGTGATGGAGAGTCTACAGGTAGAAACCTAGATGATCAGCCTATGTACAATACAGTAATGTATATTGATATTTAGTGGCTTGTAAGGACGGTAAATGAATACTGCAAAAAGCTGGCTTTTTTTCTATGTTATTTGATATTCAAATTGATGTGGATGTTTTGGGTCTTTGCCCATAACTTTTCACCTTTTGATGTAACTGTTTGAGGACATGGTTTTGTTCTTTCTGGATTCCAGTCAACTCCTACAATTCCAACTATTGAATCCTGCAAGATACTGTTCTAAATTATACAGCTACCTTTTCTGCCATAGCGGAGATGCTGAAAACATTTTTCCCCCACGTTACAAATATCTATTGGTCTGCGAATACAGGACTAGTAAAGGCCCAGTGCACTACTTTTGTGAGAGAGAAAAAAAATGTATCAAAAAATAATATTTATTTGTACTAATATATATTTTCTAATTCAGATTTTTTTTAGGGGGTGCTGCAGCACCCTCAGCACCTCTACTTCCCGTGGCTATGGATATAATAGCTTAATCATGTCTCCTATGTTCTATACTGTATCAGGTTTATTTTATTCTATGTAGGAATGACTCTGAATATGACATGTATCTGACTAGGATGCTCTTGTGTCTTTATTTTGGTAGGAAATGGTGGACTGGTTCAACGCTATCAGAGCTGCCAGGTTTCATTACCTTCAGGTGGCCTTCCCTGGAGCCAGTGACGAGGAGGTGAGGCCACAACACATGCAGTACTTTGAAATGACAATGATGGGTTCGGATTTCTGAACTTTGAATATTATTAATCATTAGTTATGCTAGAGACATGAGGGGTGACATAGTCTAGAGTCTACACCAGAAGTTAATGGGTATCTGTAGGAGGAATGTATATGATCAATGCAATTAGGTCAGGTCACATTAAGGGAGAAGGAACAGTTTATTGCCAGTATCACTTCATTTCCTGCCTGGCAATAAAGATGCAATGTTTAGCGAGAAGGAGGAGACTCCACCCCAAATTGGGGTATATATACCACCACTGGTAGAACCATGTCTTTGTCTCTTCCGCTGTTCCATCCTTTGGGGTGAATAAACCTGGTTTAAGATTTCATAGTGTACGTCAAGTTTTTACACTGATGTTTATAACCGAACAACCACCATTAAACACCAAATGAGACAATATTATATTGTTTTCTCTCTTCTCCTTCAGCTGGTGCCCAAACTGACGCGTAGCTTCATGAAGGAGGGCTTCATGGAGAAAACAGGCCCAAAACACACAGAGGGCTTTAAGAAGAGGTGGTTCACCATGGATGACAGGAGACTCATGTACTTCAAAGATCCTCTGGTGAGGAGACAGCATCACACCCGACACTAAAATAACTGATTGATTCTGAATGAACCCTACTCCTCATAACTGTACATAGCCCACCTATAATTTAGCCCAAACAACTACCTCTTTCCCTACTGTATTTATTTATTTAGCTCCTTTGCACCCCATTATTTTTATTTCTACTTTGCACATTCTTCCATTGCAAATCTACCATTCCAGTGTTTTACTTGCTATATTGTATTTACTTTGCCACCATGGCCTTTTTGCCTTTACCTCCCTTATCTCACCTCATTTGCTCACATCGTATATAGACTTGTTTATACTGTATTATTGACTGTATGTTTGTTTTACTCCATGTGTAACTCTGTGTCGTTGTATGTGTCGAACTGCTTTGCTTTATCTTGGCCAGGTCGCAATTGTAAATGAGAACTTGTTCTCAACTTGCCTACCTGGTTAAATAAAGGTAAAATAAAAATACAAAAAAAGAACTTTTGATTCTGCGGCATACTTTATTCTCTGATCTCTTTCTCCCCCTCCTCTCTCAGGATGCCTATGCGAGGGGAGAGGTTTTCATCGGCAGTAAGGAGAACAGCTACACCGTGCTCCCGGGCCTTCCCCCTTCCACCCAGGGCTACCACTGGAACCATGGCATCACCATAGTAACACCAGACAGGAAGTTCCTGTTTGCCTGCGAGACGGAGGCGGAGCAGAAAGACTGGATCACTGCTTTCCAGAGGGTTATCAACAGACCCATGAGACCACAGGAGTATGCAGGTTAGTCAGTAAGATGCATTATACAGGTGTACTCTAACTTATGCACCAGATTAGGTGTTCTCAAAAGTATGCACTATGTTAGGTGTACTCTGGAGTATGCATTTAGGCAGATGTTACATCTTTGCAGTAATGTTTGCAGGGTATGTACAACACCCAATTTAACTAGTCAAGGTCTCACAAGCAGTTGCTAGGTTGAAGCCAATGTTTTTTGACCAGGCTGAAACAAAAGCCTGCACACCGGGTAACTCCCTAGCTCAAGGGTTGGCATTAATTCATTTAAGTATAGATTGTCAATGTGTTTTTAGAGGTACAAATGCCGTATCTTAATTTGCCCCTGCTTCTCACAGCAGGAAAAGAATCCTGCAGCAACAGGAAATTTGAATGGAAAAATGTTGTAGGGGTTGATACGTTTTTCGTTAGGGCAAATCAAATCTGACATTTTAATGTTCCGATTACAAACTTTAGAAGCCTTTTAAAACCTTGAATACACTACAAGTTCTCATTTCATGCTTTGCAGGAAAATTCCTGCAACAGCAGGAAGATGAAGTTAAGATACAGCACCTGTAGTCCAAAGCAATGTATTGTGTGATTACCTCTTTATAGACAGTGTCTATATGCATCTCTATGTAATTATATCTCTATGTTGTGGTAACACTGACTGGTTTTCTGCTCTTCACCGTGCAGTGGAGGCCCACTTCAAACACAAGCCCTGAGACTGGAGCTAGAGCTGTCGGTCTACTGGACTAAGACCAGAACAGACAGGATTTCTCTACAGAGACCCCAGAATAAGTCTATGGGGTTCTAGTGTACCTTTACAGAGGGAGTAAGATGGTAGACATGGAAGAAATGCATCCGAGAGGAGAGAGGTATCAATAGAAAACACTTTCTTCTCCACCTCTCCTGACCTGATGCCCAAACCTGGGGTTAGAGGTCAGGGGGTTTGAGAGGAGAGAAAAGGACACAGAAACATCAACACCCCTGCTGCTGCTCTCCACATCGACCCTCCAAACTGCACCCCCTGCTCTAAGTGTTGTGATCAGCATCCCTTGTTGTATACTAAGGAGTCATGTTCGCCGTGTTTGTTGAGAGCAGTACTGTCATTTTAATTATTGATTTGACACTTTTGATGCCAGTGGATTTATGCAATGTCTCACATTGTTCTGCATAATCTGCACACATTTAACTTTCAAGGTGCTGACAACCTATGCTTCTGTACACGGTTAGGGTTTTACTCATCATGGCAGTTATTTATTTTTGAAATGCAAATGTAAATATTTTGAATCTCAGTGAATGCTGCTTCATGCAACAGGATGGTAAATGTATTTCATATCATACTGTGTACAGTACCATTCAAATGTTTGGACACACCTACTCACTTCAGTGTATTTCTTTATTTTTACTATTTTCTACATTGTAGAATAATAGTGAAGACATCAAAACTATGAAATAACTCATATGGAATCATGTAGTAACCAAAAAAGTGTTAAACAAATCAAAATATATTTTAGATTTTAGTTTATTCAAAGTAGCCACCCTTTGCCTTGATGACAGCTTTGCACACTCTTGGCATTCTCTCAACCAGCTTCATGAGGTAGTCACCTGGAATTCATTTCAATTAACAGGTGAGACTTGTTAATTTGTGGAATTTCTTTCCTTCTTAATGCGCTTGAGCCAATCAGTTGTGTTGTGACATGGTAGGTGTGTGTATACAGAAGATAGCCCTATATAAAAGGCCAAATCCATATTATGGCAAGAACAGCTCAAATAAGCAATGCGAAATTACAGTCCATCATTACTTTAAGACATGAAGGTCAGTCAATCTGGAAAATGTCAATAACTTTGAACGTTCTTGACAGTGTAGTTGCAAAAACCTTCAAGTGCTATGATGAAACTGGCTCTCATGAGGACCACCACAGGAAAGGAAAACCCAGAGTTACCTCTGCTGCAGAGAATAAGTTCATTAGAGTTAACAGCACCTCAGATTGCAGCCCAAATAAATGCCTCACAGAGTTCAAGTAACAGACATCTCAACATCAACTGTTCAGAGGAGTCTGTGTGAATCAGGCCTTCATGGTCGAAGTTGCTTCAAAGAAACCATTACTAAAGGACACCAATAAGAAAAGTAGATTTGCTTGGGCCAAGAAACATGAGCAATGAACATTAGACCGGTCGAAATCTGTCCTTTGGTGTGATGAGTCCAAATTTGAGATTTTTGGTTCCAACCACTGTGTCTTTGTGAGACGCAGAATAGGTGAACGGATGATCTCCATGTGTGGTTCCCACCGTGAAGCATGGAGGTGTGATGGTGTGGGGGTGCTTTGCTGTTGACACTGTCAGTGATTTATTTAGAATTCAAGGCACACTTACACAGCATTCTTCAGCGATACGCCATCCCATCTGGTTTGTGCTTAATGGGACTATCATTTGTTTTTCAACAGGACAATGACCCAAAACACACCTCCAGGCTGTGTAAGGGCTATTTTACCAATAAGGAGTGATTGAGTGCTGATCAGATGACCTGGCCTCCACAATCACCCGACCTCAACCCAATTGAGATTGTTTGTGATGAATAGGACCGCAAAGTGAAGGAAAAGCAGCCAACAAGTGCTAAGTATATGTGGGAACTCCTTCAAGACTGTTGGAAAAGCATTCCAGGTGAAGCTGGTTGAGAGAATGCCAAGAGTGTGCAAAGCTGTCATCGAGGCAAAGGGTGGCTACTTTGAAGAATCTCAAATGTAAAGTTTATTTTGATATTTTGTAAAACTTTTTTAGTTACTACATGATTCCATATGTGTTATTTCTTAGTGCTATAATGTAGAAAATAGTCAAACAAAAAAAATAGTATGTGTGTGTCCAAACGTTTGACTGGTACTGTATGTTTCATCTCCCCGAGCTGATTACATGAATGTGTGTTTACCATTGCAAAACACTAGAGGGCACTATGGGTCATGTCATACATCACCACAACGTGCATCATCATTTTCAGGTCTGCCAGTGAAATAAAATTGACAATCCTATTGACCTTTTCTTGTTTACTTTGTGTTAATATTATCAGACGAATAATGATATAATGTGGAAGGAACAGTGTCTTTTTCTTTTTCTGTCACTTCTCTCTTTCTCTCTAGCTCATGGGTTTACAAACTTTTTTTCTGCACAAATTTACACTAGAAAATACAAGGAACCCCACAAGATGCACTCTCAAATTAATAATAATAATAATTTCAGCCAAAATGGGTCCCTGTTATTTGTGTACTACGTCATCAAATTGGGTACTAAGTAATCCATTTTGTGTGATTATGTTACAAATGTGTTGTGCTTAAGATCCTGGAGTGCATCTTTAACACATCTTTAATGTTTGTTGGTATTCACTCAATTTTAGGTCCCATTTTCAATGTCAGGGTTTGGGAACCACCCCTCTAGTAGTTCAAAACCTCTTCTCTCACAAACTGTGTGTATGAGTGCCTGTGTTTGTTTGTGCATGCGTGTGTGTGTGTGTTCTCCCAGTATGAATGTGTGCAGAATGGATATGGAGAGGGCACCCTCCAAAGCTGTGTGATTCTTTGTGCTGACTGATGAGTGGACATGGACAGACACAGCTGTTCCTAGAGGCGGCAGTTGGAGAGCTCAGACAGCTGTTGGAGTTCCATCCAGGGAGAGTTCCACCCAGGGAGAGTTCTAGTGTTAAGCTGGGTGCTGGATGGACACTCAGAGGGAAGTGGGAAGTGCGGCTGAACAGTTGTGAAGTGTGGAGAACCAATATTATTATAGATATGGACTGGCGTGTGCTGACTGCATGCACAAACTCCCGCTCAAGGAGCATGATAACTGCTGTGCAGCTTACACATATGCAAACAGATCTTGTACTCAAGGGGTTGGTTGTTACAAAAAATGTCATTCCTAGGTTATAACAGTGAGATCGTAATACATAGTTATAGTAACATAGTTATGGTTAGATTCCAACGCCAGGGTTGTGGGTTTGAGTCCCACAGGGGACCAGTATGAAAATGTATGGACCGAATACTGTAAGATGCTCTGGATAAGATTACCACACTTTTCCTTTTGTAGACAGAGTGTTGATTCCTGCCAGTCTGTGTGGCCAGGAAATTCTTCCATTAGCGCATGTCTCCATACAATGCCTTCAGAAAGTATTCAGACCCCTTGACTTTTCCACATTTTGTTAAGTTACAGCCTTATTCTAAAATATATTAAATCATTTTTTCCCTCATCAATTTACACACAATACCCAACAAAGATAAAAACAGGTTCCTGGATTTTTTTGCTAATGTATTAAAAATGTAAAAATTAAATATCACATTTACATAAATATTCGGACCCTTTGTTCAAGCATCTTTGGCAGCAATTACAGCATCGTGTCTACTTGGGTATGACGCTACTAGCTTGGCACACCTGTATATGGGGAGTTTATCCCATTATTCTCTGTAGATCCTCTCAAGCTCTGTCAGGTTAGTTGGGGAGCGTCGCTGCACAGCTATTTTCAGGTCTCTCCGGAGATGTTAGATCGGGTTCAAGTCCGGGCTCTGGTTGGGCCACTCAAGGACATTTAGAGACTTGTCCTGAAGCCACTCCAGCGTTGTCTTGGCTGTGTGCTTAGGGTCATTGTCCTGTTGGAAGGTGAACCTTCGCCCCAGTCTGAGGTCCTGAGTGCTCTGGAGCAGGTTTTCATCAAGGATCACTCTGTACTTTGCTCCATTCATCTTTGCCTCGATCCTGACTAGTCTCCCAGTCCCTGCCTCTGAAAAAGATCCCCACAGCATGATACTGCCACCACCATGCTCCAATGTAGGGATGAGGCCAGGTTTCTTCCAGACATGATGCTTGGCATTCAGGCCAATCTTGATTTCTTCAGACCAGAGAATCGTGTTTCTCATTGTCTGAGTCTTTAGGTGCCTTTTGGCAAACTCATGGCAGGCTGTCATGTGCCTTTTACTGAGGAGTGGCTTCCGTCTGGCCACTCTACCATGAAGGCCTGATTGGTGGAGTGTTGCAGAGATGGGAGAACCTTCCAGAAGGACAACCATCTCCACAGAGGAACTCTAGAGCTCTGTCAGAGTGACCATCAGGTTCTTGGTCACCTCCCTGACCAAGGCTCTTTTCCCCCGATTGCTCAGTTTGGCCGGGCGGCCAGCTCAAGAAAGAGTCTTGGTGGTTCCAAACATATTCCATTTAAGAATGATGGAGGCCACTGTGTTCTTGGGGACCTTCAATGTTGCAGAAATGTTTTTGTACCCTTCCCTAGATCTGTGCCTCGACACAATCCTGTCTCGTCACTCTACGGACAATTCCTTCAACCTCAGGGCTTGGTTTTTGCTCTGACATGCACTGTCAACTGTGGGACCTTATAGAGACAGGTGTGTGCCTTTCCAGATCATGTCCAATTAATTGAATATACCACAGGTGGACTCCAATAAAGTTGTAGAAACATCTCAAGGATGAACAATGGAAATAGGATGCACCTAAGCTCAATTTTGAGTATCATAGCAACGGGTTTGAATACTTATATAAATAAGGTGTTTCTGTTTTTTATTTGTAATAAATGTGCAAAAATGTATCAACCTATTTTCGCTTTCTCATTATGGGGCATTGTGTGTAGATTGCTTGGGGGGGGGGGGGAATAATGTAATAGATTTCAGAACAACACTGTAAAGTAACAAAATGTGTAAAAAGTCCAGGCGTCTGAATACTTTGCCGAGGGCCCTGTACGTACAGTATGTGCCTGTTCTGTGAACGATGTGCCTTTCCCGTGAACTTCCAGTACATCGTAACACATTGACATGTAGGATCCACATGGCGGGAAATCCTCAAGGGATACCCCTCAGAATGGGGAGTGTGTGTGTGTGTGTGTGCTGGGGGGTCAGGATTAAGAGCTTCAGAGGGTCAGGCTCATGGAGCTGCAGCCCAATCGTCATAGTAACAGCTGGGACACGCTCCCACATGCTGCCTTCACTCTCTCTTTTTAACTTTTTTCCCCCTCCCTCGCTCAATTTTCAAGACTGAGTAAATGAACATCGTCTTTATCTATTGGTAATACAGCAAACAATGGCATTTATATTTTATTCATATGAAATAGTATGCTGTAAAGGTACATGTACTGAACATATAAAGAGGATATATGGTATGAGTGAGTTGGCAGATTTTTGGTCAGGCATAGAGACGGGCTAACCCTCTGTCTGCAAGATAGGGACTAGATGCTTTTTCAAGGACTGGCGCCAAGGCAACGTGCTATGGTTGACCTCAGTCACCGCAGTGAGGTTTCATGGTCGCTCTGTTTCTGGCATTGTGACATGCTACAGACCACTCCAGACCACTCAAAGGGTCAGAGGGCACTATTGTTCGTTGAAATGAGAGATGTACAGTATCTCTGGGAACGTCAATGTCTTGGATCCTCCTTAGACTTTCTACAGTATTTATGTATTTGTGGAAAATAGAAGCTATTACTTAGATTGAACAACATAAATGGGCCTTCTGTTTGAATAACTGTTATTCATCCTTCTGTCATTGTTGCACTGCACAGGAAGAACTTGCCAGTAGCATCCTGTTATGTTGAGAAAGAGATGATAACATAAACAAGACTTGCGTCAGTAGAGGTGTTAGGTCTAATTGACTGTTATAAGTCTATTACACTGCTGCCCCAGTCTATTTCAATTTAGTCGGATGGCGTTTCATGTTGCTAAAGTCTAAAGGAGGGCTATGGCAAAGCTGTAGCACTAATCTAATAACAGTCCCTGGATAGACACACACACACACACAAGGGATCCCTTTCACTGCTTCTAATGGGATGAAACACTTCTATCTGCTTTAACTTCTAACAGCTGTAATGGAAAATGAGAAAGACGTGAGAAACCTTATAAACGTTTCAAAATAATTAAGAAGACCAATTAAACAGAACTTAACTTGAGAGACTTGGAAGGAAATTACGCTGCTGTCTAACAGGTCTATACTGTAAGTGTGGATGGGTGTGCAGTGACGAAATTATGATTTTCTAGGTGATGGAACTGTACCCAAAATGTGTTGATTCTTCCATGCCAAGTCTTAGCAGAATTTGAACTACCTCTGTGTGTTTTTACACATCCAAATGAGTTGGAACTGCTTTCCCACCTATACAGTAGTAGTGTGTGGCTAACCACAGTGTCAGTAAGGTCTCCCAATGTATTCCTCCACCCTGGCTCCAGAACCGTGTTGCATCATGGGTAAGTCAATGTTGGTTCTGTCTGGCAGCTTGTTGTCGTTGGCGACCCAGTGAGACTCACCAGGTCTTTTCACCATTCAGGAAGTAATTAAAAGTGGGTGGAACCCCAAATCACTAACCATCATATTTGTAGTGAAGCTCAAGGGAAGAAACGTAGGGCATTTAGAATAGCCTGAGAGTAGATATAGCAACCCATGAGCCAGGTACAGTATATCTGTCTAAATATCCTGGCTTTGGTTTGTGCAATAGCTATGTTGGTCTGTGTACAGTGTCCATATTCACGGGATAATCTCTCCATTCCAGTGAGGAAATTGATGGTGGAAATTCATGCGTCATTTGTATAATCAAACTCCTGTTATTATACAATGACGCCTGATTATTTCTGTCAATAACTCTTAACAATCTGTCTCCATTCTCTATCCTCGTCTAGCTGAGTTTCTACAGAAACGTCTTGGCAAACAATAGGCAGAACAGTCTGAGACACAAAAATAGGCAGCTATAAATGAAAATGAGTTCTAACTAAAGAGCATTCTGCTCACAAGCCACCCACGTCCCATCTGTTCGGATCATCTTCCCTGTGGTTGTCTTCCCTGTGGTTGTCTTCCCTGTGGTTGTCTTCCCTGTGGTTGTCTTCCCTGTGGTTAAATCTTCCCTGTGGTTGTCTTCCCTGTGGTTGTCTTCCCTGTGGTTAAGTCTTCCCTGTGGTTAAATCTTCCCTGTGGTTAAGTCTTCCCTGTGGTTAAATCTTCCCTGTGGTTGTCTTCCCTGTGGTTAAGTCATCCCTGTGGTTAAGTCTTCCCTGTGGTTAAGTCTTCCCTGTGGTTAAGTCTTCCCTGTAGTTAAGTCTTCCCTGTGGTTAAGTCATCCCTGTGGTTAAGTCTTCCCTGTGTTTAAGTCATCCCTGTGGTTAAATCTTCCCTGTGGTTAAATCTTCCCTGTGGTTAAATCTTCCCTGTGGTTAAGTCATCCCTGTGGTTAAGTCATCCCTGTGGTTAAGTCTTCCCTGTGGTTAAATCTTCCCTGTGGTTAAGTCATCTCTGTGGTTAAGTCTTCCCTGTGTTTAAGTCTTCTCTGTGGTTAAGTCTTCCCTGTGGTTAAGTCTTCCCTGTGGTTAAGTCATCCCTGTGGTTAAGTCTTCCCTGTGGTTAAGTCATCCCTGTGGTTAAGTCATCCCTGTGGTTAAGTCTTCCCTGTGGTTAAATCTTCCCTGTGGTTAAATCTTCCCTGTGGTTGTCTTCCCTGTGGTTAAGTCTTCCCTGTGGTTAAGTCTTCCCTGTGGTTAAGTCATCCCTGTGGTCAAGTCTTCCCTGTGGTTGTCTTTCCTGTGGTTAAATCTTCCCTGTGGTTAAATCTTCCCTGTGGTTAAGTCATCCCTGTGGATGTCTTCCCTGTGGTTAAATATTCCCTGTGGTTAAGTCATCCCTGTGGTTGTCTTCCCTGTGGTTAAATCTTCCCTGTGGTTAAGTCATCCCTGTGGTTAAATCTTCCCTGTGGTTAAGTCATCCCTGTGGTTGTCTTCCCTGTGGTTAAATCTTCCCTGTGGTTGTCTTCCCTGTGGTTAAATCTTCCCTGTGGTTAAGTCTTCCCTATGGTTGTCTTCCCTGTGGTTAAATCTTCCCTGTGGTTAAGTCATCCCTGTGGTTGTCATCCCTGTGGTTAAATCTTCCCTGTGGCTAAATCTTCCCTGTGGTTAAGTCTTCCCTGTGGTTGTCATCCCTGTGGTTAAATCTTCCCTGTGGTTGTCATCCCTGTGGTTGTCATCCCTGTGGTTAAGTCATCCCATACTCTGTTGCTTGTTGGTGCCTTTGGTAATGATGCAGTTGTTGTTTATTGGTCCCATTAATATCATTTTCTTTCTCCAGATAAAGGGAGAAATAGAAACCTTTAACAAAGTAATGGCTTATTTAAAATGCATTGCTTTCTGTCTGTGTCGCACACACGCATGCGCACACACTCACCCACTCTCTGTAATTGCATGGCAAGCATCCAGTCTGTCTTCAAGAAATTTTGCCCAACTACTCAGAAATGTTTTGTTTATTTATCTGTCATTTGCAAAAATATTCATAATTGTCAGAAAAAGGTGTGTGGGCAAACGTATTTAATGGCTCGGCATGAGTTCTTACTCTGCAATTCAGTTATTTCATCATAAAGGTAAACATAAAACAGCATCCCACACTAAGCTTATCAAGCGTTTACAAGAGCCAGTTATAAGTCGCTGGTTATCATAGGACCAGCATACAAATACTCCAGTCGACATATCAAGTATAAATGTCAAATAATCAAAACCTGGAATGTCCATTAGGCAGTCTCTCCATGTTTTTTTGAGTTTCAGAAATACAAGCCTTCATCCACACAGAACTGCTGGGCTGGAATGAACATGTCTTCTTCAAATGTTGACAAGTGCAGCAGATGCACAGGGCTTAGCGGTCCATGCTACATGGTGAGTATGGCTGTTTCTGTCCTTAGTCCAGCTGTCCAGTCAATCACAACGTATGGTAGATCGTTTAACTTGTTTCCTTCAACCCTGAAATCTAGTAAACTCCATTCGTAGGAAAAAGAATTGAACACCTGTTGCCTTGAGTGAAATCCACGGCTTATTTTCAGACAAGGAATGGAACTGCACTGAAGTGATGTGAATAGGAAATGGAATTACAGTTAGTTTGAGATGGTCATTCCAAAATAAAACATTTTATTATAAAACATAAATACAAACATAATATTTTAAAGTTATAATAATTATTCAATCTGAGATGAAGAGTTGAACAAGAAAGGAACTGAAAAAGTAAATGTAGAATTGGGTTAATTTGTGATGTGGTCCAAACAGAAGTGCGGTCCAGGTTTTCCTCACGGAGGATTCATGCATGCTTGTGGGTAAAGACTCTCTGTCCATCGTGACAAAACCAGCAGGCACTTGGTCTTGGATAATGTCCAATCTTGAGCCTTGTGTCATGTCCTCACTAACACGGCACAAACAGAAGAATCCCACAGACTATGTGAAAGCCATGTCAGACTGGCACCATAGGCAGTCAGTGCTGAGTCTAAGGCCTGGTGAGTGTGGAATAGACAGTCTGCTCCCAGTTTGGGCTGTGGCTGTGGGGTGGAGGGATAGCTAGGCTGTTGATGAGCGGGCTGCCGTAGGGGTGGCGAGAGGAGTGGAAGTAGGGGTACTGATAGAGACCTGCGGGGTAGCTGGTGTAGGCACTGTAGTAGCTGGGGCTCTGGAGGTCTGCATAGTCACACTGGGGGCTGGGCAAGGAGGAGGAGGAAGAGGAGGCTGCAGAGGAGGGGCAGCTCCCGGAGTTGAGGGGGGTGTAGTCGGGGTGGGGTGGCGGGGTGGGGTGGGACTGCTGGCTGCTGTAGTGCCTGGGACTCAGCTGCTCCGTTTTGATCTGCGTTCTGTGGTGAAGGCCATCGCTGTTACTTGAGGACGAGGAGGAAGAAGGGGGTGCCGACCCCGCTCCCGGCCCTTTAGGACCCCAAGGCGAGGCATTGCTGTGGGAGTGGCCATAGGAGGAGCTTAGGGACCCAGAGGGGGGGTTGGGTCCTTGCCCCCCCTGCCCGTGGTTGGGAGGTGCATCGGCAGAGCCATGCCCGTTGAGTGGCAGGTACTGGTCAAACTCGTGGACGTCGAAGGCCTCCATGTTGCTGATGACGTCAGTGCTCAGCTCTGAGATATCCACGTTGCTGAAGTCGATGTTCTGCCGACCACCGTCCAGGGGGTGCCGGCCCTCGTGTTTCACCCCCAGGTGCAGCTCTGTCTTGGGGGTGGTGGGGGGTGTGGGGGGTCCATGTGGTTGGCCTTTAAAAAAAGACAACAGATGCCTAAACATTAGTTACCATATGCAAACAAAAAGGGGAAACCTGCATACTGCACAACTAAAAGAGGGAGGGACAAGATCCTCTAGTGAGGACCAGATAAATACCATGCCCAGGTCACTTCCAAACTTTGGACTAACTGTTATTATTGAATATCAATTGATCGGGAATGCAAAAATGAATCGAATGGTGAAAGCCACTCACTTGTCCGCTCTAGATGATGTTGTCCATCCCCCATGGAGGTCGGTCTGGCCAGACCAGGTTCAGCCTTGTACATCTGGCCCGGGTGGAGGTGGGCCAGCTCAGCCCCGGAGTCCGAGTCACTCTGACCTGGCTTGGTGCTCTTCCTTCTCCGTGGTTGGTACTTGTAGTCAGGGTAGTCTTTCTTGTGTTGGACCCTCAGTCTCTCTGCCTCCTCCACAAATGGCCTCTTCTCGCTTTCAGAGAGCAGGCTGGAAATTGATGACAGGTTGGGTTGAGTTGTGGACTACTATAAGATGTTGGATGTGTTGGATGTCCTAATGAATATCATGTAAATGGCATGTAGAATTAGGGTAATCATGATGAAAAGACAATGTTGTGCCGTACGTTTTAGGAAACATGACTAATAAAGTAATAATGCGTATTTTTTAACTTGTCAGCAATGAACATTGTGTACATCAATTTTAACTGCATATTTTCTGCCACGTTCTATGCAGGCACATTATGCGCGCAAATGTGTATTATATCCCCCATTACATATATACATCTATACTGACCGCCATAACTTCCCCAAGGTCTTGCTGAGTTCGGCGTTGTGGAGATGCGGGTACTGGTCCGCTAGTTTCCTTCGCGCCGCCTGCGCCCACACCATGAACGCGTTCATTGGCCGCTTCACATGGGGTTTGTTTTTCAGAGCTCGGTCTCCTCGTGTAGGCATCGGTACGAGCGACCAGTCGTATCCGTTCAGCACCTGAGTCACCGCGTCTCGGATGCACGCGGGAAACCGGTTATCCTCCTCGCCGGTGTCCAGTTTTGGGGTAATCCCGTCGCCGGGTGAGTGCCTGGGCGCCTGTCCATCGGAGCCGGTGGGAGAGGACGGGACGTCCGAATCCGAGTCGTCCTGCGACATCGAGCTGGCAGTTCCCGTTGGACTGCATGGATGGTTGTTGAACGACTTACTATTTTCCTCCGTCATGTTCAGCGCAAAATTGATGTGGTGTATCTAGTTACATGTAGGTTGCACCAAATGTGCATTTTACGCACGGAGCCTTTATTAAGTGACCAAAAATGTAAAATCCCAAACGCTCTTTGTGATGTTCGTTTTAATTTATTTACCTCTCACACTGTTGTACGTTTTTGTTGTTGGATATGATGTCTACAATGTCGTCTCAGTTTTATACTGACACTTTTTGTTCTGCCAAGATCATGTTGTTGGAATCGGGTTGGGTCCTCTCACGCCACGCCTCATATCTTATTGGTTTGGACATAGCTCCACTGGTTCCTCCCATTTTTAGGAAATATGAGCCAGTGATTTGATAATTTGTGTTACATCATTTATAATTATTCGTTTATCTGTATAACCTATAATAAATGTATTATATCAGCCAGACGTTAAATATGATACTCTTAGCCATAATTATCCAGGGCAAGAATTTCTGGTTTACATTCAGATACATTGACTGTGGAACCATATGTGCAAGGTATGGACCTATGTATGAACCTGCAACATCATAGCTGTCAAAAAGAAATACAGAGATTTGTTCACTCTTTTCAGAGCTTAATGTTTTCCTCCTCTTCAGTACACATGGCCGTATACTGGGGGTAGCTCCTCCAGGTGTTGTAGTAGTACACGGGCTGGGCAGCATAGCAGGGACCCTGGGGCAGCCACAACAATCGGCAGGCCGTTTGCCCGTGCGCCTTGGAGGCTGTGCTGGTGTCCTGGTTGATAGAGGAGACCGTGGCTGCGCGGGAGTCCAGGCAGCAGGTCCTTAACCTAATAATCTGCTTGATCTCTGGAGTTTGACCATATTTGAACTATTAGGAAATGTTCTGTTCAAGTAATTAAAATACCAAGAAAATAACGTTATTTTGAGAAGTTCCTTAAATATGCTGCGAATGATCCAAAGCCTAGCAACTAACCTGCACCATTCCCAGAACATTTTGGTAGGGTTGTTTGCAAAAGTACCATAGGACAACAACGCTCTCACCAAGGTCTAAGAAACATGGTTCTCAGAACGTTATGCACTAGCTGGGTATCTTTTGTTGGTGTCTTACATTTTCTTTTTACAATCTGTTGTGTGGGATGTTTAAAACTAACAACTGGTCTATAGGCCTATTTGGAGGGCTGAAAGAAACAAACGGATAATTAGACTACATGTTGAAAATAAATGTTTCTCTGACTGTAGGCTAGGAATTGGACTGCATTCATCATGTAACATTTAGCTCCCACACATTTCTATAACCATCACAACACACGTCCTAGGGCGCAATCCTCTGCCCAGGCGTTGCCGACACATACATATCTTACAATGCCTTGATAGGTATTTTATGTAGGCCTATCAGCTAATCACATCATATGTTATAGCAATCGGGTGCCCGACTGCACAGTTGATGACATCGCATTGGTTGATTCATGCAACATCTGAGCAGGGTAACACAACCAATGGTTGACGCATGCAACGTCTTAGCAGTGGAACGCGACCATATACTTGCCAAATTGGCATCGTGCCAATGTCACAGGTGTGACAAGTTGCCTCATTACCCCAAGAAGAGCTCCTATTGGCTAATTGATGTTCCATGATCCCCCCCGTGGCGGCCCACGTGAAGTGAATGCAGTCTGGAGGTATGGTGGAGACCTGTTTACTGCCTGGCTCCTGCGCTGCGCCACTTCCTGTGCCTGTTTTTGGTTTGTTAGATTTTTTATAAGCAAACTGTGGAATGGAACATGTGATATGTATCCTACCTGAGCCATATGCCCTATAAAACTGTTGTTAAGTCTCTACTTCACTCTGCCTGCTCAACCCAGATCCAAAAGAACATGTCACTTTTGCACCATGTGACCACAGGTGAATAGAAGGCCCACCTGATTCCCTTTCCTTTCCAATCGAGGTTATGGGATACGGCTTGGAAAATGTTGGATGGGAAGATGATGGACGTGGATGCTGAGTTGGAATTAAGCAGAGCGTTGAGCAAATTTGTTGAAAACAAATGTTTTGAAGGGACAACAGTAGCATCGAAAACTGGAACAAAAAGGAATTAGTCTGAAATTGGAGTGGAAGATACGCGTGTAAATGATAATGAATCGTTTCTTGTTGGGATGTGTTTGAGTAAGGATGTGGGGAAACCTGTTTGAGGTGTCAAATGGTGAAGTATGCGCTTGGAAAAGTGGAGTTTGTCAGTGACCAGGAGTGGTCTTATTTTGATCAATTGTATTTCTGAAGAGCATAGGGAGATTGCTGTGAGCCTCAAAAGATTCCGGACAACATACGTTTTGTGTTTTGCTCTTCGGAGTAATGCAACCGTCAAAGGAGTCATATCAGGATGTTTAGGTTGAATACCCGAAGAGAATTCCTGGTGTGGTTGGTGCCCGGTGTTTGACCTGCTGGGTGAATGGAGGAAAGGAAGAAAGTCTGTCGGTCCTGTTGTTTTTGATAGAGAAAATACCTATTAATGTGAAGCTTGGTTATGTAAGATACACCATAAGAGCTTGGATCCCCAAACCACTGAAGTGTAAGAATTGTAAAGGATTTGGCCATGTTTCAAGTGTGTGCAGACGAACAGAGTATACTGAAGAACGTTGTGTAGAAGGACGACAGTGTAGACTATTTTTGTTGTTGTTGAAAACGAGTGAAGATATGATGGTGAATACACCACAGCCTGTAGTAATTGTTTGCTGCCAGACAAAAGATACCCTGTGTTAAGGTAGATTTTGTTGTAGATTGTGTTCATTAGGACTCAAGGATTTTGAATCTGAAGACTTACGTACTGGCGCCAGAAGACCTGCTCTCCCAGGTTCCCCTTGAGACTGTGTAGGGATCTGATCATTGTTTTTTTATTATTTTTTATTATTGGTAGTTCAGTTTTTTGGGGAATCCTGACTCCACCCTGCATAGTTGGTGGCGGGATGCACTTTCAATTGTGTGATCGCCAATATACCATAGAAGAAGAAGGCCCACCAATCATACGATTTTGCAAGACAAATCTGCTGTTCAAGGGTGTTAGTCTACTGTACGTAATTTTTCGAAAATTTTACAGACGTTCAAATCATCTCCCTTAGCGGGTACAGCACTACCACTATGCGATATGCATTCCACGGTAAGCATGTGCAATGCGCAACGCACGGATTTTTAAAAACTCAGACGCTACGTTTCTAGACACTCTTGAACGAGCCCTCTGATCACGTGCTTTTTAGAGCGTCAACCAAAATGGCGAGTCACAGTGAGAGTTCTGAAAGCACTTTGAGAAAAAGACGCGTCGAAACAAAGAAGACAACAACGACACATTCAGATGACAACACCCCAAATAATGAAGAGGACACTTGCAAAGCAAAGAAGCAAGAATTGGTTACATTGCAAACCGGGACTTACTGGCTCACTCGAATTGTGCTTCTACGTTCCATTGCTTTCATCTACTGTAAGTTCTAGTGTGATATTCTGACAATGTAGCGAGTTATGATGCACTGGCTCCATTATAACTTAGCTTCCAGACCATTGCGTAGGCTATATTATTCTCGTCAGTTTTCATGTGTGTATTGTATGGTGGTAGTTGGAGTTAAAACCAATTTAATGTTCAAGTAGACATGGACACATCGTTCACATTACCATTTACCAAGAAACATAGCAATTGTTCTCCTGTCACATTCTTAAATGAACCAGACAGTTCGTTCTAGTACTCATAAACCTATCTTTATTCACCTCACACTTCCTCCACCTCTCTCCCCCTGTAGTCATTGCATTCACTGTTGCCTACAACCAGAATAAACAGCTGATAGGAGAGCGAGGCCTCTTGCCCTGTAAGGATTACCTTCTCAGTGTGAAGCGCTATGTGGGGGGAAAGATCGATATGTCTGCCTTCGCCTACACTCCCTCTATCCTGTGGTTCCTGGACTGGACGGACATGGATGCCAACCTGGATGGCATTGCCCTGGTGGGGATGGCGCTGTCAGGCTTTGTGTTGCTGACTGGCACTGCCAACATGATCATCATGGCCATGCTGTGGGTGCTCTACCATTCTCTCGTCAGTGTGGGGCAGATCTGGTGAGTGATGGGTTGGAAAAACACCACATGAGGTTGGTTGCACCTTAATTGGGGAGGACGGGCTTGTGGTAATGGCTGTAGCGGAATCTGTGGAACTGTATCAAATACGGCAAACGCATGTGGTTGATTCCATTCCATTTGCTCCGTTCCAGCCATCATTATGAGCTGTCCTCCCTTCAGCAACATCCACTGGTATACACACCCCCACACACATACTGCTGTCTATGTTCCATGTGTGTGGTAGGGTGTAGTTTAGAGGTCGACCGATTAATCGGAATGGCTAATTAATTAGGGTATTTTTGGACACCGATTTGGCCGATTTAAAAATGAGTATATATATATATATATATATATATATATATATATATATATATATATATATATATATATATATATATATATATATATATATATATATATATATATTAATTACACCTTTATTTAACTAGGCAAGTCAGTTAAGAACACAGTCTTATTTTCAATGAACGGTGGGTCAACTGCCTTGTTCAGGGGCAGAACGACAGATTTTTACCGTGCCAGCTCAGGGATTCAATCTTGCAACCTTACACTTAACTAGTCCAACGCTCTAACCACCTGCTTTACATTGCACTTGCACGAGGAGCCTGTCTGTTACGCGAATGCAGTAAGAAGCCAAGGTAAGTTGATAGCTAGCATTAAACTTATCTTATAAAAAACAATCAATCAATCATCACTAGTTAACTACACATGGTTGATATTACTAGTTTATATACCGTGTCCTGCGTTGCATATAATCGATGCGGTGCTCATTCTCGAAATAGGACTGTCGTTGCGCCAACGTGTACTTAACGATAAACATCAATGCCTTTCTTAATCAATACACAAGTATATATTTTTAAACCTGCATATTTAGTTAATATTGCCTGCTAACATGAATTTATTTTAACTAGGGAAATGGTGTCACTTCTCTTGCAACAGAGTCAGGGTATATGCAGCAGTTTGGGCCGCCTGGCTTGTTGCGAACTGTGTGAAGACTATTTCTTCCTAACAAAGACAGCCAACTTCGCCAAACGGGAGATGATTTAACAAAAGCCCATTTGCGAAAAAGCACAATCGTTGCACGAATGTACCTAACCATAATCATCAATACCTTTCTTAAAATCAATACACAGAAGTATATATTTTTAAACCTGCATATTTAGCAAAAGGAAAGGTTAGCAGGCAATATTAACTAGTTGAAATTGTGTCACTTCTCTTGCGTTCATTGCACGCAGAGTCAGGGTATATGCAACCGTTTGGGCCGCCTGGCTCTTTGCGAACTAATTTGCCAGAATTTTATGTAATTATGACATGACATTGAAGGTTGTGCGACGTAACAGGAATATTTAGACTTATGGATGCCCACCCGTTAGATAAAATGCGTAACGGTTCCGTATTTCACTGAAAGAATAAACGTTTTGTTTTCGAGATGATAGTTTCCGGATTTGACCATATTAATGACCTAAGGCTCGTATTTCTGTGTGTTATAATGTTATAATTAAGTCTATGATTTGATAGAGTAGTCTTTGAGTGGTGGTAGGCAGCAGCAGGCTCGTAAGCATTCATTCAAACAGCACTTTCGTGCGTTTTACCAGCAGCTCTTCGTAATGCTTCAAGCATTGATCTGTTTATGACTTCAAGCCTATCAACTCCTGAGATTAGGCTGGTGTCACCGATGTGAAATGGCTAGCTAGTTAGCAGGGTGCGCGCTAATAGCATTTCAAATTCCTATAACTACAACCTAAAACTTCTTACCTGGGAATATTGAAGACTCATGTTAAAAGGAACCACCCGCTTTCATATGTTCTCATGTTCTGAGCAAGGAACTTAAACGTTAGCTTTCTTACATGGCACATATTGCACTTTTACTTCAACACTTTTTTTTTGTTGCATTATTTAAACCAAATTGAACATGTTTCGTTATTTATTTGAGGCTAAATTGATTTTATTGATGTATTATATTCAGTTCAAATAAGTGTTCATTCAGTATTGTTAAAATTGTCGTTATTGCAAATACATTTTAAAAAATCGTCCGATTAATCGTTATTTGCTTTTTTTGGTCCTCCAATAATCGGTATCGGCATTGAAAAATCATAATTGGTCGACCTCTAGTGTAGTTTACAGGGTTGTGGGGGGGGGGGGGGGGCAGTAGTGAGTGAGAGAACATGTTGATGGGGCATCTGTGTTATGGCTCGAAGATAGGTCAGTCTCAATCTTTGGGAGGGATGGACTGTACAACGGTGAGAGACAGACAAAACACATGACTGTTTTCCCTCATTCTCTCAGCTCTGTTGAAGTTCTTTGTGTCTCTGAAGAGGGTAGACAATTCCTTAAGACATTTTCAAAATTGTTCACCATCTGCTTATGTTCTGAATGAAAAATGTGGATTTGGAGACATCAAGGCCATCATGCCAACAGTGATTCAGTTAGCTGATTAGGCTTAAAGGGATCATTATTGGTATGTCCTGCTTTTTAGTCCAGTGTGTTTTAATAGGAATAAGTCAATTTATTTATCAACACTATTCAGGTTTCATCTTTATAAACTTCTGACACATGTCATTTGATATGTACGATTGTGGGTACAGTATTGCAATTTTTGTAAGTGCTTGGTACAGAATGTAGATTAGGCCAACTCTCTAATCTGATAAAAATATATATTTTTAAGCTGATCTATTTTATTTTTTCCTCTCCTTACAGGTATTCGTTTGGTAAGTTAACTGCTTACATTCAATTACATTTGTAAGACTACAACATCCATCTGGGACCGGTTCCCCGATAGCGATGGAACTTAGGCTTGTGTTATTTTGTGATATTATTCCATGTGTTATTTTTTTTATTTTCTACATTGTAGAATAATAATGAAGACATCAAAACTATGAAATAACACATGGAATCATGTAGTAATCAAAAACGTGTTAAAACAAATGCAAAAATATTTTATATTGTTCAGTCGCCACCCTTTGCCTTTTACAGCTTTGCACACTCTTGGCATTCTCCAGCATCACTTGGGATACTTTTCCAACTGTCTTGAAGGAGTTCCCACATATGCCAATCACTTGTTGGCTGCTTTTCCTTCACTCTGCGGTTGGGTTGAGGTCAGGTGATTGTGGCGGCCAGGTCATCTGATTCAGCACTCCATCACTCTCCTTTTTGGTCAAATAGCCCTTACACAGCCTGGAGGTGTGTTGGGTCATTGTCCTGTTGAAAACAAATGATACTCCCACTAAGTGCAAACCAGATGGGATGGTGTTTCACTGCAGAATGCTGTGGTAGCTATGCTGGTTAAGTGTGCCTTGAATTCTAAATAAATCAGTGGCACCATCACACCACCTCCATGTTTTACGGTCGGAACCACACATGCAGAGATAATCTGTTCACCTACTCTGCGTTTCACAAAAACACAGTGGTTGGAACCAAAAATCTCACATTTGGACTCATCAGACCAAAGGAGATATTTCCACCGGTCTAATATCCATTGCTTGAGTTTCTTGGCCCAAGCAAGTCTTCTTATTATTGATGTCCTTTTAATAGTGGTTTCTTTGCAGCCTTCAATAGATCATGAAGGCTTGATTCACGCAGTCTCCTCTGAACAGTTGATGTTGACGTGTCTGTTACTTGAACTCCGTGAAGCATTTATTTGGGCTGCAATTTCTCAGGCTGGCAACTGTAATGAATTTATCCTCTGCAGCACAGGTAACTCTGGGTCTTCCTTTCCTGTGGCGGTCCTCATGAGAGCCAGTTTCATCACAGTGCTTGAAGGTTTTTGCAACTGCACTTGAAGAAACTTTCAAAGTTCTTGAAATGTTCCGCATTGACAGACCTTCATGTCTTAAAGTAATGATGGACTGTCGTTTCTTTTTGCTTATTTGAGCTGTTCTTGCCATAATATGGACTTGGTCTTACCAAATAAGGGTATATTATGTAAACCAACCCTATCTTGTCACAACACAACTAATTGGCTCAAACGCATTGAGGACAGAAATTCCACAAATTAACTTTCAACACCTGTTAATTGAAATGCATTCCATCTGACTACTTCATGAAGCTGGTTGAGAGAATGCCAAGAGTGTGCAAAGCTATCATCAAGGCAAAGGTTGGCTACTTTGAAGAATCTCAATAAAATATATTTTGATTAGTTTAACACTTTTTTTGTTAACTCCTTGATTCCATATGTTATTTCATAGTTCTGATGTCTTCACTATTATTCTACAATGTACAAATAAAACCCTTTTGAATGAGTAGGTTTGTCCCAACTTTTGACTTGTTCCGTTCTCCCCATTTTTGTGAAATGCAATTGGTAGTTAGTCTTGTCCCATCATTGCAACTCCCGTACGGACTCGGGAGAGACAAAGGTTGTGAGCCATGCGTCCTCCAAAACACGACCCTGCCTAGCCGCACTGCTTCTTGACACACTGCTTGCTTAACCCGGAAGCCAGCCGCACCAATGTGTCGGAGGAAACACTGTCCAGCTGGCGATCGTGTTAGCGCGCATGCGCCCGGCCCACCACAGAATTCGCTAGAACTCGAAGGGACAAGGACTTCCTGGCTGCTCAAACCCTCCCCTTACCCGGACGACACTGGGCCAATCGTCAATTCTGATAGGATTGCAAGAAAGTCAGCACTGCTCTCGGATCAGCTTTCTCTATTTGAATCATACCTTTTTAATAGGAATTGTTCCACAATACTCGGCTCCTAGACTTAGCGAGATTATCTCCTATGTATTATGGCTGCAAATATTGAGGCAGCTCGGCTAATGGCTATCCCATAATAGTGCACAAAATCACAGATTTGGCACAGGTAATTTTGCAAGCCAATGCTAACTAAAGTTAGCGCAATGACTGGAAGTCTATGGGTATCTGTTAGCAATGGAAGGCCATGTGTTTAGCATGCTAGCTGATACCCATAGACTTCCAGTCATTGTGCTAATATTAGTTAGCAAATGCACCAGCGCTTGTTAGCAACTGTCTTCAAACTGCATGCAGAGACCCCATCCCTGGGTCGCTCCTCTTTTCAGTTTGCTGCAGCGACTGGAGCGAGCTGCAAAAAACTCTGATACTTAATTGTTTCATCTCCATCTCTTCAGTCATAGACTCAATCATGGACACTTACTGACAGTTGTGATTGCTTCGCGTGATGTATTGTTGTCTCTACCTTCTTGCCCTTTGCTGTTGTCTGTGCCTATTGTTTGTATCATGTTTTGTGCTGCTGCAATGTTGTGCTTTTTTTTTTTTTATCCCTGCTCCTTCCCTGCAGGAGGCCTTTAGCTAGGTCGTTATTGTA